>NC_136791.1:6324734-6363342 GCF_951216825.1 Electrona antarctica | reverse complement strand
CCAGAGAGCCTCCGTCTCCAGATGTGGTGACGGAGGGCCAGCGGCCCCGGCGTCGGCGTCGTCATTCCTCCACCCCTGCCCGGGCCAACGGCTCTCCGTTTCACACCCCGCCCACCGTGCTCGCTGCCTGGCGGCCGCCGCCGCCGCCTCCCTGCCCGGCCTGCAGTGTTGCCATGTCCGCTTATTATAAGCGACCTTGGGCTTGTAACGAGCTACTTTAAAGTAGCTTGTAAATATTTGTAGTTGCGGCTTGCGTTTTTTTTGGGGGGGGGGCTTGTTTCTAAAGTGTAGTTGCTTATTTGGGCTTGTTTCCTAATGTTGCGTTAGCCAGTGATTCTCACAGAGTAACATTTCCATGTCAAGGACCCCCAGATTAATGTATATGTCCAAGGACCCTACAACATCTATACATATTTTGTGCCAGGGACCCCCCCCCCCCCCCCCCCCCCTCCATACCAGATTTGTGTTATATTTTCAAATAGCCTAGTCGCTTCTTTTGGGCTTGTTTTCATAGAACTGGTTGCTTATTTCTCTCACGCAATCTGGCAACACTGCAGGCGGTCGGTCAGTCAGTCAGTCAGTCAGTCGGTCTGTCGGTCTGTCAGTCACAACTTAATGTGGACCAAACCCACTCTCCACCTCTCTCTCTCTCTCTCTCTCTCTCTCTCTCTCTCTCTCATCTCTCTCTCTCTCTCTCCTCTCTCTCTCTCTCTCTCTCTCTCTCTCTCTCTCTCTCCTATCACATGTCCTCTGATGTGGCACTGCACACTGCCACTTTAATCAACAACCCACCCACACACAGTCGGGAGAGAGAAGGCATCCCCGGTGTGTGTGTGTGTGTGTGCATTGTGTCAGACAGGCAAAGGTAATCAGACCTGGGTGTCCCCCCGGGGGGGGGGGCTCGCTGAGCTGGAGGGGAGGAGGATCTAGCTTTTGTTTTTACTGCCAGCTCCGCTTTAAGCAGTCCCTCTGGAGGGGGCTAAGGCTTTAAGCAGTCCCTCTGGAGGGGGCTAGAGCTTTAAGCAGTCCCTCTGGAGGGGGCTAAAGCTTTAAGCAGTCCCTCTGGAGGGGGAGGGGGCTAAAGCTTTAAGCAGTCCCTCTGGAGGGGGCTAAAGCAGCAGTCCCTCTGGAGGGGGCTAAAGCAGCAGTCCCTCTGGAGGGGGCTAAAGCAGCAGTCCCTCTGGAGGGGGCTAAAGCAGCAGTCCCTCTGGAGGGGAGGGGGCTAAAGCAGCAGTCCCTCTGGAGGGGAGGGGGCTAAAGCTTTAAGCAGTCCCTCTGGAGGGGGCTAAAGCTTTAAGCAGTCCCTCTGGAGGGGGCTAAAGCTTTAAGCAGTCCCTCTGGAGGGGGCTAAAGCTTTAAGCAGTCCCTCTGGAGGGGGCTAGAGCTTTAAGCAGTCCCTCTGGAGGGGGCTAGAGCTTTAAGCAGTCCCTCTGGAGGGGGCTAGAGCTTTAAGCAGTCCCTCTGGAGGGGGCTAGAGCTTTAAGCAGTCCCTCTGGAGGGGGCTAAAGCTTTAAGCAGTCCCTCTGGAGGGGGCTAGAGCTTTAAGCAGTCCCTCTGGAGGGGGCTAAGGCTTTAAGCAGTCCCTCTGGAGGGGGCTAAAGCTTTAAGCAGTCCCTCTGGAGGGGGCTACAGCTTTAAGCAGTCCCTCTGGAGGGGGCTAGAGCTTTAAGCAGTCCCTCTGGAGGGGGCTACAGCTTTAAGCAGTCCCTCTGGAGGGGGCTAGAGCTTTAAGCAGTCCCTCTGGAGGGGGCTAAGGCTTTAAGCAGTCCCTCTGGAGGGGGCTAAAGCTTTAAGCAGTCCCTCTGGAGGGGGCTAGAGCTTTAAGCAGTCCCTCTGGAGGGGGCTAGAGCTTTAAGCAGTCCCTCTGGAGGGGGCTAGAGCTTTAAGCAGTCCCTCCGGAGGGGGCTAGAGCTTTAAGCAGTCCCTCTGGAGGGGGAGGGGGCTAAAGCTTTAAGCAGTCCCTCTGGAGGGGGCTAAAGCTTTAAGCAGTCCCTCCGGAGGGGGCTAGAGCTTTAAGCAGTCCCTCTGGAGGGGGCTAAGGCTTTAAGCAGTCCCTCTGGAGGGGGCTAGAGCTTTAAGCAGTCCCTCTGGAGGGGGCTAAGGCTTTAAGCAGTCCCTCTGGAGGGGGCTAAGGCTTTAAGCAGTCCCTCTGGAGGGGGCTAAAGCTTTAAGCAGTCCCTCCGGAGGGGGCTAGAGCTTTAAGCAGTCCCTCTGGAGGGGGCTAGAGCTTTAAGCAGTCCCTCCAGAGGGGGCTAAAGCAAGAATGTGGCAAGGATGCACCCCATTGGTTGTGCTCAGCCCTCTTGAGGTCAGGGAGCGGTGTGTGTGTGTGTGTGTGTGTGTGTGTGTGTGTGTGTGTGTGTGTGTGTGTGTGTGTGTGTGTGTGTGTGTGTGTGTGTGTGTGTGTGTGTGTGTGTGTGTGTGTGTGTGTGTGTGTGTGTGTGTGTGTGTGTGTGTGTGTTCTTTCTGTTTTTCTGCGCGTAGGTTTAATTTGGTCAGGGTGTGGGCTCAGTGGGTGCACTGGATTAGTAAGCTAGCTCTCCTGGTGTTGTGATAACTAGCAGTGTCTGCAGTGTCTTAACTGGGCCCAGATGGGTCTTGGCGAAAGAATGGGATCCCGTTACTCGTGCAGACACTTGGGACACACACACACACACACACACACCCCGAAATACCCTGGCTTAGAATGGCTTCTAAAAACCTAAACTCCCGCCTCCTCCTCATCTAGTCTTAACCCCTCTGTGGATAAATGGCAAGTCAAAGTGACTTGATTGAAAAAGCCAGCGTGCAGATCGTCGTGAAGAAAAAGTAATATGTGTCAAGCCTTTAACTGTTTTATTAATGGATTACACACACGCGCAGCACACACACACACACACACACACACACACACACACACACACACACACACACACACACACACAGGCACATTCTTGGGTGCACACATGGAGTGAGCAGACACAAACATATAGGGGGGGAAAGCTTGGCTTCTGTCCACCGCCGGCTCGCTGGTGAAATGGATTTTGCTCATGCAGGGTCTTTTTATTAAAAAAGGGCCTCTCCTGGTGTGTTTCTGCGGCTAGTTACTCCCCCCACCTTACACACACACACACACACACACACACACACACACACACACACACACACACACACACACACTCTTTAGTTTACCCCCACCCTGCTCCTGATCTCGCTCCACATTTGGGAGCCATTAGCAGACTGAGCGTGAGGCTACTGTACACCCCCACACTTAATGTGCGAGGCCTGCCAGGGAATGGGCCCGACTTATAATACATCAACTTACAGGTGTGTGTGTGTGTGTGTGTACGTGTGTGTGTGTGCGTGTGCGTGTGTGTGCGTGTGTGTGTGTGCTTACAAGCGCTTACGTGTGCTTGCATGAGAAAGTTGATCCCCAAAAGAAAACAGTCCAGTTACCCCCCTCCCTCCCTTTTATGTGATTTATATATTTTCCATACAAACTTATTGTTCACTTGAGTCATGGTATTGCTTTGACCTGCAACCAAAGACCACTCTCTTCTCCCCCCCCCCCCTCTCTCTCTCTCTCTCTCTCTCACTCTCACTCTCTCTCTCTCTCTCTCTCGCTCTCCCTCCCCCTCCCCCTCTCTCTCTCTCTCCCCCCCCCCCAACGAGAGACCCAACGAGTGTGCTTTTGTGAAACAAGCTTCCAATAATCTGAAACCCTTTACTTACCCTGTACTTTTTGCTGGGAAAAAAGCGCTCAAACTTTCTTCTTTCCTGCCTTGATCTCCTTGCCCTTCTTTGTTTTCTTTGTTTTCGTGGAAATATAACACGATGGGAACTATAATGCACAAAAACCACATTTCACCCACTTTGTTTTTACTTGTAAAACTGTGACGTGACAATAAAACTGATTCTGATTTAGTGTTGATTTCGTCAACTATTGATGTATGACGAAAAATCTTCTAAACTATGATTACTAAAACTAAGACTAAATATATTGACAATTTCGTCAGCTATTAAAACACTCCCATCACCCTGGACGAAGTTCTTTGTCCTTTCTATTAGTAACGCCCGACGCCCAGGACGAAGTAATGTCCAAAAGACTAAGTTTATTGATATGAGAACGGATCGCATGGCTCTATAGCCCAGGAGCGCCTGTTGGGCGATCCTCGGTGACGCGCAAGAGTGAGACGTCATCGAAAAACTCCCTCCCCTGTTTAGCTGATGAAAACGAAAATCTTAAAACGTTCATAACTCGCGATCTAACCTGTGTTAGACGGCGCTCCGCGGTCCAGTCGCTAGTCTCGATAGATTTATTCTTGTCTCCCGTTGTTGTCGATCGACTCTAGAGTGGTGTGGCTATTGTTAGCTGCTACACACACATCAACAACTTCCGCCGGTCCGTCCGGAAAAGGCGTCCGTGTTTATAAATCGACTGGGCGCTATAATGTAATTAAATAACCCCGGGCAATTAAAGTGTTAACACTAGACTAAAATGTTAGGAAGGGTCATTTTCCACTTGCAGGTCCCATGCTGAAAATAGCAGATCTATAACGCTGATCTACAGATCTATCGGCTATTTTCAACAAGTGTAAAATCAGCCATTACGACGCCATCAAGGCCCGCCAAAATACATTTTGGGTCGACTAAATCAACTGTAGATTTAGTCGACTAAAATCGTATAATATTTAGTCGACTAAAACTAGTCTAAAACATTCCAGGTGACTAAAATGTGACTGAAACTAAATAAACTAATATTCAAGAGACTATGACTCAAACTAAAATCTAAAAAGTTGCTCTCCAAATCAACACTGATTCCCTCCCCCCCCCCACCCAGGCGGAGTCGCCTCCTGACGGGCCAGAGGCGGGCTACGGCTCCTTCCACCAGCAGTACTTGCTGGACGGTCGCATCGTGGCGGTGGGCGTGATCGACATCCTGCCCCACTGCGTGTCCTCGGTATACCTGTACTACCACCCCGACTTCGCCTCGCTGTCTCTGGGCTCCTACTCTGCACTCAGGTCAGTGTTCGGTCGCCCTACTCCTCTCCTCTCTGTCTCTGTAGGGCAGTGGTGGTGTTTTCAACCGTTTTCATACCAAGGTCCATTATTTACTCGCCATCTGAGCCACAGAACCACCATTTGAGGACATTTATAGCCTCAAGACTTAGAATATTTAGTCGTCGGTGGATAGGATTCCATTTCCATGCTTTATTGATGTTGGTACTATAGGCCAGGTGTTCTCAACCTTTTTGGCCGGGGACCCCCGAAAATGCTTTGGCAACGTCTCGGGACCCCCGCCCCGCCCCCTCCCGACCCCCAATATAAATTGACTGCTACAATAACCTTAATAATAGAGACAATACACCATAAATAAATACTGAAACCAGATATAATCATTAGGGAAGGTGTATGCATGTACTATGTGTACTATATGTAAACTCTTCATTTCCATTTTCCAGCCATTCAGTTGCATAAAAAAAAGAGAGGTTTTTTTTAATTTTTTTATTTGGGGACCCCCCAAAATAATTTGGCGACCGACCCACGGGTTGAGAACCCCTGCTATAGGCGAGATAACAGGCAAACGTTGATGAAAGTAACAATTCTTCTACATTCTCTAATTGTGTAGATTTCTTGTAAATTTAAGTAATGCAGGCGTTTAACAATAATTTAACTCTTGAGAGAGTCAAAATGAAACCAAGTGGACCAGCAGGGGTCCATTTGGTTTCATTTTACGCTCTCAAGAGTTGAAGATCTATAAGGGTCCATTTGGTTACCAACTCTCCATCATTTATAGCATGGGGACCACCTGGAACCCCCTCAACCTTGAGGAACCTTTGTGCCGTGTTGTGAGCTTGTAGATCGGCTATTTTCACTAGTTTGGGTCCCAGGCAAACGTCTTAATTTCTCTTTTGGATCTCGAGCTAAAGGGTTTGTGAACCACTGCTGTGGAGGACGTGCAGATGATGATGTTCACAGAGCTCGTAGCGCGCCACCGAGTGGCGCGCTACGAGCTTGTAGGTCTGCTATTTTTGAAAAATCAAAGAACGACTGACATAGAAACATAGCTTTTTCAGAAAACTGTCAGGATGTAGAAGATTTTTAGAATCTGATCTCAGGTCAGAATGGGTTAATTTCTCTTTTGGATCTCGAGCTAAAGGGTTTGTGAACCACTGCTGTGGAGGACGTGCAGATGATGATGTTCACAGATCACATGACCTACTGTACAGTACTAGTAGTACTGGGCTACCATACTGTACAGTACTAGAAGTACTGGGCTAGCATACTGACTAACAAGTCCAGTAAGTATCACTCCCTCCCATCCGCAACATTGTCAAAAATGAAAAATTTGAGTTCTGCACTTGGATGTACGAAAAGACGAGGGCAGAAGAGTGGTGTTTTTCTGAGGCCGAGAGCTTGTCAAAATGGGTACATCTGAAATATCCACGCGTTTAAAACATTTTTTTGTTACTAGTCCTTTCCCGTTCTGAATATATGAACAGCAAATTATGTTCAGTCTGGGTAATGCAATGTAATAGATCACATTACTGATAGGGGGGGGAATTGTTTACAGATGGTCTAACAACAACAGGGTTTAAGTCCACCCGGACGGGGAATTGCCTTGGCAACCGTTACAATCCTCACGTTAACATGCCCCGTCCAACTGTCAGAGCTGGCTTTCAGGTGCCTGTGCCACGCAACCCCCGCGTTGGCCACGATGCTTCCCCAAAGAAGAAGTGATGTCGACTAGTAGTATCAGGGTCCGAGTTGTTTTCCCTGTGTGGGTCTGTTACGCGGAAAAGTGTGTCCCAGTATTAATCTGTGTCCGTCCGAACATGCATTTCACTGGTGACCCGGAAGCCGTCCCAACATGCATTTCTTTGGTGACCCGGAAGTGGACAGACAGACAGCGACCAAGCAAAATATATATATTTTTTTAAAACGGCTGGCCCAGACCGGCCTGGACTGGACCGGCCGTTCGGGAGTTGTCCCGAATTTCTAAAATGCTAAAATGCTAGCCTATAATGAATGGCATGGCCAACACAGGGACACCTACACCGGGGTTAATGTGGTTAGACATAGAGACATTTAGATCTTTGCATGGTGAAATGATGTGAAGTACATTTTATTTTTTAGAATTCATGAAATATGATGGCTATCCACCAAATGGTTGTGGAGCTATGCTATGTCGGGCAGAGCGCTTGAGATGAACCCATTTTGGGCGGGAACCCCTTTTGGTGTTAGCATTATCTTATGCTTTAGCTATTGAAAAATAGCAGATCTACAAGCTCGTAGCGCGCCACTCGGTGGCGCGCTACGAGCTTGTAGATCTGCTATTTTTTTTAAATCGAAGAACTACTGACATAGAAACATAGCTTTTTCAGAAAACTGTCAGGATGTAGAAGACATTTTTTGAATCTGATCTCAGGTCAGAATGGGTTAAAGGACCTAAAGACGCCTATACACGTTATATTTGATTAGAAAATACGTGTATACACGTCCGTAGCACAAATTGTGTTAACTCCCATCTCTGCTGTTTTTTCCCCCTTTTTCATTTGTCCTCTTTTTAACCCTTCAGTCTCTCTGACTCTTTCCCTCCTCCCCCCTGCCCCCCCCCCCCCCCCCCCCCCCCGGCCCTCTTAAAAGTATTTTCCTTAGAACAGTACACGGCGAGCGCACCGTACCGTAGGTCAGGGGCGAATTCCTCGCTCGTCTGTCTTGATTGGCCGAGGCAGTGTAGCGTTTGTGGTTCGGCCCGACGACAGTGCTGTCTGCCCGGGATGAAATATAAGAGATCACACACACACACACACACACACACACACACACACACACACACACACACACACACACACACACACACTCTCTCTCTCCCACAGCGTATATACACACACATACAGTACATCTGGTGTTTCCTGTAAAATGTAACCCAATAATGTGAGAAAGAACCTTTTTTTTTTTAAATATTTCTGCACAGATGTGAGACTGGGTGATCTCAGTCGGCTTCAGTGTTGGTGGTGTGTACAGGTGTGTGTGTGTGTGTGTGTGTGTGTGTGTGTAACGTTTGTGAGCGTAGGGGAAGCCGTGCGTGCGTGCGTGCGTGCATGTGTGTGTGTGTATTCGTGCACATCCACAAAAGGTGCAAGTGAGTCCCAGCAGTTGGGATAAGACGGACTCCCCCTCGTAACGTAACAGAGGCAGAGAGAACACCCTGCACATCATAAACACACATTTTCCCGTCTCTCTTTATCTCATTCTGGGCGGGAACCCCTTTTGGTTTTAGCATTATGTTTTGCTTTAGCTATTGAAAAATAGCAGATCTACAAGCTCATAGAGCGCCACCGAGTGGCGCTCTACGAGCTTGTAGGTCTGCTATTTTTGAAAAATCGTGAAAATGCGGCACAAATCTTTGAATATATATTCTTTCAGAATACCTTTTTTTTTTTTTTTTGTTTATGTCCGGGGCCTAAATGGGTTATTATTCCAAGAGTCTGGCTCCCAAAAGCAACACAAGAGAGCTCACTGTGCGGGACGGAGGGAAGGGTCTTCAGAAACGCCGGCCAGCGGGGCTTAAGTCCTCCCGCCTGTTTACAGACGCCCGAGCCGCAGGCCCTTTGATCAGGCCCTGGACACTCCCTTTGATCAGGCCCTGGACACTCCCTGTCCTGATACTGTGGTGGTGGTGGTGGTGTGGTCCTGGACAATCCCTTTGATCAGGCCCTGGACACTCCCTGTCCTGATACTGCCGTGGTGGTGGTGGTCGTGGTGATGTGGTCCTGGAGAGCACACCACCACCACCGTCCACTACTTCAAGGCCGACATCACATAACGCAGTGGCTGTTCAGTAGACACTTCAATCCAAGGCACGTCACACAGGCACATCCAAACTCTGAGAATGTAGAAAATAGAAATGTGTCCAAATCGTTGTATACTCTCAATGTTAAGGATTTTTACTGTGCAGGGCTTGACATTAAGGCTTGTCCTGTTGTCCGGGACAAGTAATAAATCTTCCCGGACAAGTGCATTACATTTTTTCTTGTCCGTTGGACAAGTGACTCTTGGTTTCACTTTCTGTGGTGCTCCTGCAGCTTCTAGCACACTATTGTCTGGCATTATGGTCTGGCTTTCCTAATAATCACCATTCCAATATTGTTAATAGCCATAGAATATCTGTGATCTTACATTTCATGTATTCCAGCCATAGATCAGTCCTATCCATACACATCCATAGATCAGTCCTATCCATAAATACACATCCATAGATCAGTCCTATCCATAAATACACATCCATAGATCAGTCCTATACTAAATACACATCCATAGATCAGTCCTATCCATAAATACACAGCCATAGATCAGTCCTATCCTAAATACACATCCATAGATCAGTCCTATCCATAAATACACAGCCATAGATCAGTCCTATCCTAAATACACATCCATAGATCAGTCCTATCCATAAATACACAGCCATAGATCAGTCCTATCCATAAATACACAGCCATAGATCAGTCCTATCCTAAATACACATCCATAGATCAGTCCTATCCATAAATACACAGCCATAGATCAGTCCTATCCATAAATACACAGCCATAGATCAGTCCTATCCTAAATACACATCCATAGATCAGTCCTATCCATAAATACACATCCATAGATCAGTCCTATCCATAAATACACATCCATAGATCAGTCCTATACTAAATACACATTCATAGATCAGTCCTATCCATAAATACACATCCATAGATCAGTCCTATACTAAATACACATCCATAGATCAGTCCTATCCATAAATACACATCCATAGATCAGTCCTATCCATGAATACACATCCATAGATCAGTCCTATCCACAAATACACAGCCATAGATCAGTCCTATCCGTAAATACACATCCATAGATCAGTCCTATCCACAAATACACATCCAAAGATCAGTCCTATACTAAATACACATCCATAGATCAGTCCTATCCACAAATACACTGCCATAGATCAGTCCTATCCATAAATACACATCCATAGATCAGTCCTATCCACAAATACACTGCCATAGATCAGTCCTATACTAAATACACATCCATAGATCAGTCCTATCCACAAATACACTGCCATAGATCAGTCCTATACTAAATACACATCCATAGATCAGTCCTATCCATAAATACACATCCATAGATCAGTCCTATCCATAAATACACAGCCATAGATCAGTTTTGAAAGTGTAAGTTACTTATTTTGGACTTCCTTTGTTGTTTAAACCAGTAAGACGCCTGAGGGCGAGAAGCGATTAGGGCGAGGTCGCGTGCACTGGCCATATATGGAGCGTGTCTTGAGTGTACAATGTAAAAAAAGAACCGCCCCTTTTTTTAAATATATTTCTACATTTAAAAACTGTGTACATTGGTGACTATAGCTATAATCTAGCTGATCTTGAGGCCTTTTTTTTCTTACCAACTAGTCAACTAGTACCAACAAGGTCAACTAGTCGATTTACTAGTCGACTAGTTGAATTGTCGACTAGTTGCTTAAAGCCCTAGTGTACAGTGTGTGATGAGGTCATCCCTTTTTGCCTCCTTTGTGATGAATTCCCGTTCTGTTCTTTGGCTTTATAGAAGTGTATATTTGTACGTCTCTAAATGTTTTGATGAATTGAACAAGGTGGACCCTCTTGTAAACAAGTGTAATGCTTTATTGGGTCGTCCACTCACAGTTAACAGTCTTTGTATTGAGTTGTGCTTGAATTGTACTGTAACTCTGCAAACTGTTAATAAATATATCAATCAACATCCTGATCCGCATCCTCAATCTCCTCCAACTCGGTGGGCACCGTCTTCGGGTAGCTGGTCGACGACGTCCCACTGGGTCTGAATGTCTGCATAGAAGGGATTGTTGGCTTGCAACCATCTCAGGACAAACACAATGCGTTCACAGCGAACCCTGAAATCCTCGTTTGTGTTATCTTTATCCAAAGATGGCCTGATGAAGGCCGCATAGGCCAAAACGTTGCCGTTTCCCTATTAAAGTGGTTTCACTGCATTTGAAGACACATTTTTGGCACCTTACCCTCTCCTACGCACCTGGCGCCTGTAGGTGTGCAAAAGCCTTGCTTTTTATAGGCCTGTATACTTGCCTGATGAAGGTCTGAACGACCGAAACGTTGCTCAATAAATCGAACTCCGCACACTGTGAAGACAGTGTGCGGTATTCTTTTTTCTCTACTCTCTACTTTCTCTACTTCTCCAGTCTCTACTTCTCCAGTTCCAGTTGTCCGACGCACCTGTCCATTGCAGGTGTGCAGAAGGACTTTTTCCTTATTATGCCTGTATACTTGAAATCCTTCTACTGGGCTACGCAGCATTCCGATGGGGGCGGTCACTGTTTGGTGTGGGAATAATGGCTCCTCCTGGGGGGGCGGCGTGCCCTGCAGAGAGCCATGGAGACGTCACTGGTCTCCCTGCCATGTTCATATTCCCAGTGGTGGAAAAAGTACTCGATTGTTTTACTTAACCCATTTTGGGGCGGGAACCCCTTTTGGTGTTTTAAGCATTATGTTATACTTTAGCTATTGAAAAATAGCAGATCTACAAGCTCGTAGCGCGACACCGAGTGCCGCGCTACGAGCTTGTAGATCTGCTATTTTTGAGAAATCGTGAAAATGTAGTGCAAATATTTGAATATATATATACTTTCACAGCGAACGTGTCTCTCTGGAACAACATCTTTTCAGATGGGGGTCCGTGGCCAAATACAGATAATTCTGGGGGTCCTTGACATTGAAAAGGTTGAGCACCACTGACATAGGGCCGATTCATACTCCTATTTTAGAGCCGAATAAAAGTCGGTTCGGCTCTGTAGAGCCTACAATGTGACGTCATTTGAGGTTCGGGGGGGGGGCGGGGACCGTCCTAAAGTCGGCTCTTCGGTGCTACTGAAAATTTCTGACGAGCCGAAATCATTTCGGCACTACAGCGCCGAAACAGCGGTAAAATAGGAGTATGAATCGGCCCATAGAAACATAGGTTTGTCAGAAGACATTTCAGTCTGCCACACCAACATTTTACTGCCCATAAGGTATGAGCACATGTGAGTCTTTGAATGTTGTGATACTGCAGTCTGAACAGCAGAGGGCGGTGTTGAGGAACTGCTTATGGGGTCGTTGGAGTGTAGAATAGTAAAGACCAAACCCTTTCAGCTCCAGACCCAAGAGAGACATTATAGACGTGTGCTGGGGGACACTACTAAACTAGTGAAAGTAGCAGCTCTGCAAGTTCTCAACACTATTTACACTGATTAGGCCTGACGTCGAAATTTAAAAAATGTCTTTTAAATTCTGACTGTTTTCTGAAATACCTCATGTTTCTGTATCAGTGGCGCTCAATATTTCATGTCAAGGACCCCAAAAATGTAATGTATTTGGCTGCCGACCCCCATCTGAAAATATGTTATTCCAGGAACCTCTTGGAAGCAAAGATTTGAGTCAAAAACGTTCGCTCTGAAAGAATATATATTCAAAGATTTGTGCCGCGCTGCCGCGCTATGAGCTTGTGGATCTGCTATTTTTCAATAGCTAAAGTATAACAAAATGCTTAAAACACCAAAATGGGCTCCCGTCCAGAATGGGTTAAACTTTTTTTGTAATTGAAATTTGATGTTTTAATTATATTTAAATACTTTGCCACTATTGATAGTTAGTCCGGCAGCCGAGGTGGACGTGTGGGAAATTTGGTATATAGTCTTTTTTTTATTGGCCTAAAATATTTTCATAGACATTTCAGAAAGTATTTATTTAAAGACGTTTACGCCGCGGACAAAGCCAACTCGAGTCGTGACAAATCATGACAACAAACACAATTTTTGGGGCCGAAAAGATAATTAGAAAGAAGAAGCAAACGGCAGGTTACAACACTTTTTTTGTTGTTTTTCTTCTTTGTAATTATTTGTTTGGTCCAAAATATTGTTTGTGTTGTCATGAGTTGTCACGACTCGAGTTGGCTTTGTCCGCGGCGTAACCGTCTTTAAATAAATACTTTAAGAAATGTCTATGGGAAAAATGCATTGGGATTCATTTCCTGGTCCATGGTAGGGGGCGGGACTGCGACGCTCTATATACACGTATTCATAAATCCACTTGCTGACCGGCTGTCGGTATTTTTTTATAGGGGTTTCTTGTGACCCTACCATTAACATCCTATGGCAGGCAATAGGGGTTTCTTGTGACCCTACCATTAACATCCTATGGCAGGTTTCTTGTGACCCTACCATTAACATCCTATGGCAGGCAATAGGGGTTTCTTGTGACCCTACCATTAACATCCTATGGCAGGTTTCTTGTGACCCTACCATTAACATCCTATGGCAGGTTTCTTGTGACCCTACCATTAACATCCTATGGCAGGCAAACAACAAACTTTCCTTATGCTTTAAGTAGCATGTGAGACAAGGCCAAAACATTTCCGGGGGTTCCCACTTAGAGTATATATTAATAGAGACGGCACAGGATTCCTCATCCACTTGCATTAAGTTGCTCAAAAGCGCATGAGGCGATTTCACTCCTCCTTCCGGGTAGGAACAGAGTGCATTCTGGGATGGATTGCCCCAATAACATGAACGCGCTGGTCGTTGACTATCATTGCGCCGTTTGCGCAGCGTTCACGTATGAAACATCCGTGTGGTGTAGAGGGGCCCAGAGCACAGGAGGGGAGCAGTGTGGTGTAGAGGGGCCCAGAGCACAGGAGGGGAGCAGTGTGGTGTAGAGGGGCCCAGAGCACAGGAGGGGAGCAGTGTGGTGTAGAGGGGCCCAGAGCACAGGAGGGGAGCAGTGTGGTGTAGAGGGGCCCAGAGCACAGGAGGGGAGCAGTGTGGTGTAGAGGGGCCCAGAGCACGGGAGGGGAGCAGTGTGGTGTAGAGGGGCCCAGAGCACAGGAGGGGAGCAGTGTGGTGTAGAGGGGCCCAGAGCACAGGAGGGGAGCAGTGTGGTGTAGAGGGGCCCAGAGCACAGGAGGGGAGCAGTGTGGTGGTGTAGAGGGGCCCAGAGCACAGGAGGGGTGCAGTGTGGTGGTGTAGAGGGGCCCAGAGCACAGGAGGGGAGCAGTGTGGTGTAGAGGGGCCCAGAGCACAGGAGGGGAGCAGTGTGGTGTAGAGGGGCCCAGAGCACAGGAGGGGAGCAGTGTGGTGTAGAGGGGCCCAGAGCACAGGAGGGGAGCAGTGTGGTGTAGAGGGGCCCAGAGCACAGGAGGGGTGCAGTGTGGTGTAGAGGGGCCCAAAGCACAGGAGGGGAGCAGTGTGGTGTAGAGGGGCCCAGAGCACAGGAGGGGAGCAGTGTGGTGTAGAGGGGCCCAGAGCACAGGAGGGGAGCAGTGTGGTGGTGTAGAGGGGCCCAGAGCACAGGAGGGGTGCAGTGTGGTGTAGAGGGGCCCAAAGCACAGGAGGGGAGCAGTGTGGTGTAGAGGGGCCCAGAGCACAGGAGGGGAGCAGTGTGGTGTAGAGGGGCCCAGAGCACAGGAGGGGAGCAGTGTGGTGGTGTAGAGGGGCCCAGAGCACAGGAGGGGAGCAGTGTGGTGTAGAGGGGCCCAGAGCACAGGAGGGGAGCAGTGTGGTGTAGAGGGGCCCAGAGCACAGGAGGGGAGCAGTGTGGTGTAGAGGGGCCCAGAGCACAGGAGGGGAGCAGTGTGGTGGTGTAGAGGGGCCCAGAGCACAGGAGGGGTGCAGTGTGGTGGTGTAGAGGGGCCCAGAGCACAGGAGGGGTGCAGTGTGGTGGTGTAGAGGGGCCCAGAGCACAGGAGGGGAGCAGTGTGGTGGTGTAGAGGGGCCCAGAGCACAGGAGGGGTGCAGTGTGGTGGTGTAGAGGGGCCCAGAGCACAGGAGGGGAGCAGTGTGGTGTAGAGGGGCCCAGAGCACAGGAGGGGTGCAGTGTGGTGTAGAGGGGCCCAAAGCACAGGAGGGGAGCAGTGTGGTGTAGAGGGGCCCAGAGCACAGGAGGGGAGCAGTGTGGTGTAGAGGGGCCCAGAGCACAGGAGGGGAGCAGTGTGGTGTAGAGGGGCCCAGAGCACAGGAGGGGAGCAGTGTGGTGTAGAGGGGCCCAGAGCACGGGAGGGGAGCAGTGTGGTGTAGAGGGGCCCAGAGCACAGGAGGGGAGCAGTGTGGTGTAGAGAGGCCCAGAGCACGGGAGGGGAGCAGTGTGGTGTAGAGGGCAGTGTGGTGTAGAGGGGCCCAGAGCACGGGAGGGGAGCAGTGTGGTGTAGAGGGCAGTGTGGTGTAGAGGGGCCCAGAGCACAGGAGGGGAGCAGTGTGGTGTAGAGGGGCCCAGAGCACGGGAGGGGAGCAGTGTGGTGTAGAGGGGCCCAGAGCACAGGAGGGGAGCAGTGTGGTGTAGAGGGGCCCAGAGCACAGGAGGGGAGCAGTGTGGTGTAGAGGGGCCTAGAGCACAGGAGGGGTGCAGTGTGGTGTAGAGGGGCCCAAAGCACAGGAGGGGAGCAGTGTGGTGTAGAGGGGCCCAGAGCACAGGAGGGGAGCAGTGTGGTGTAGAGGGGCCCAAAGCACAGGAGGGGAGCAGTGTGGTGTAGAGGGGCCCAGAGCACAGGAGGGGAGCAGTGTGGTGTAGAGGGGCCCAGAGCACAGGAGGGGAGCAGTGTGGTGTAGAGGGGCCCAGAGCACAGGAGGGGAGCAGTGTGGTGTAGAGGGGCCCAGAGCACAGGAGGGGAGCAGTGTGGTGTAGAGGGGCCCAGAGCACAGGAGGGGAGCAGTGTGGTGTAGAGGGGCCCAGAGCACAGGAGGGGAGCAGTGTGGTGTAGAGGCCCAGAGCACAGGAGGGGAGCAGTGTGGTGTAGAGGGGCCCAGAGCACAGGAGGGGAGCAGTGTGGTGTAGAGGGGCCCAGAGCACAGGAGGGGAGCAGTGTGGTGTAGAGGCCCAGAGCACAGGAGGGGAGCAGTGTGGTGTAGAGGGGCCCAGAGCACAGGAGGGGAGCAGTGTGGGGCATAAAGAGATGTCTCTGAGACACTGGCGTTCAAAGACACCAGCTGCTGTCCAGCAGGGCCTGTGTGTGTGTGTGTGTGTGTGTGTGTGTGTGTGTGTGTGTGTGTGTGTGTGTGTGTGTGTGTGTGTGTGTGTGTGTGTGTGTGTGTGTGTGTGTGTGTGTGTGTGTGTGTGCGTGTGCGTGCGTGCATAATACCCACAATGTGATTAACCCATTTAGATCACATCTAGACGCATCTGTGTCACCTTATAGCTTTTAACCATTACTTTAAACTTTAGCTGTTGAATGAAAATGAGTGCAAATCTTTGAATATATATAAAAAAAACTACTGACATAGAAACATACGTTTATCAAGGATTTAGAAGACCTTTTATAGAATCTGATTTCTGCCGGGCTAATGGGTTAATATGATTCATTGATCTATCCGGATTTAAATATATTTTCTACCAGATACCCTTATTTTGCTATTACACTACGTTTTATTGTGACTGCTAAATGGTCTTTCTAAAATGTCTGTGTCGATTCCTTCGTCACACACACTACTACGTGTGGCTACTGATTCAGTGAATCGTCTTTTCTAGAATGTAATGTTTTCGTCAAAGATGTTCAGAAAACCTGCGCGGCGTGCACTATTGCATGTGCGACGTACATTGCTTTGTGCGTGTGCGTGCGTGCGTGTGCGTGCGGCTGTGCGCGCACATCAGTATGAGCCGAGCGGAGGGCTTGATAATTGGCTTGTGTTGGAGTGTCAGAAGGCTGAAGAGGGGATAATGGCAGCCTCAAGCTGCTACCACGGGGGGGGGGGGGGGGGGGGGTGTGAAGGGAGGGAGGGCTGCGGAGGAGGAGGAGGAGGAGGAGGGGGGGGGTCTTTTTGTGAATGGGGTGCCCTCACCTCTCCTGATCCCTCCCCATTCAGCGCCCGGTCGGCCCTTTGTGGAGAGGGGATGGGAACCCAGGAACCTGGCAGCAAGTGGGTGACCTTCTAGCACCTCAGCTCCAGCAGCCTCTCTCTCTCTCTCTCTCCTCTCCCCTCTTTTCTTTACCCTCCTCCTTTATATTCTCCTCCCTCTCTCTCTCCCCGACCTCGGGCCCGGGCGGGCTTTGTCCCGCGTCGTATTTTTCAGTTGCATCCATTTTATTTAGGACCCCATTCACCCCTCTCTCTCTCTTCTTAGTTTTGTCGTCTTCTTCTTTAAAATAAAATACAAAATAAAAAAGGGAATCCTCCCCCCCCCTCCACACCCTACTTCATTTGATTGGGTGAAAGACAAGAGGGGCTGGAAGGAAGGGTGAAACAAAAGCAGAGAAGAAAGAGGAGTTGGAATTTAGTTATGGAATGGTGAAGGAAATGGCAGAGGGAGAATGTGAAAACGGGCTTCAGCAGCCAGGAGGAATAAAGAAAGGATGCAATTAAGGAAGGCTCTATTGGGGAGAAGACATTTACTGTATTTGAGGATGCTGTGTAAATCTCCCCGAGTTCTAAGTCCTTTATTTTAACACGCCTTCTCTCTTGCTTTCTCCCCACCTTCTTGTTCTCGCTCTGGGACTCAATGCCTATAGAGAGAAACGCTTGTTTTTGTGCAACCGAATGGGAACAGGAAAAGCTGCTTTTTTTGTTTTATTAGTGTGTCCATTTACTTCCTTTTTAGCCATGCAGGGACCCTGGTAGTTTGATCTGAGACTGCTTCACTGCCACACATTCATCACTGTCATGATTAATTTATATCCTGGTGTGACACATCAAAGACCACATACATTTGATTGGAGGACATCTGTTTATTTGTTAACTAGTGCTGTTCCAATATTTAACTCGTATACTGCCACCTGCTGGACGCACAGCCAACCTCAGACTGCAGAGGCCATTTTAAGGGTGCGCACACAGGACTGACATACTGTTTTGGGCATCCATCTTAATGCTAAATAAATAGCGTCAATGCTAGCGAGCTAAAATATAGCCATCCTTGCTCCTAGAAAGCGCCAATGTTTCCATCTAGATCACCAGATAATCAGCAAAGACCTCCGAACATTGCGTGTTTTATCCAAACCATGGAGAGCTCCGTAGATTAGGAGTTATTCAGCCTGTATAATGGTCGGTGGACGGCAGCGCTGTTGCGCAACCCGGTCTAGGATCGCTAAAGAAGGAAAGGCCAAGCCAAAATAATAATGAAAAAAATAAATCAGTAATCCGGTTTGATATCAATAATAAAGCTTATCAGACGGAGCATTCCGCCAGAAGCAGTTAGATTCCTTCCGGCGGAACGTTACGTCACAAGCAGTAAGTCTGTTAATTTACTAGAACAGTGCCCGTTGGGAGGGGGGGTGATCAATAATGGCTAATAAAGGGGCGTGGTCGCGTATCATTGTGATGTCAGAACCTCATTGTGGGTGATCTGGATTTGGGCCCTGTCCGGAGCCCGGGCAGAGGTTTTCGTTCTTTTTCTGGACAACCGGTGATCCGACGGACTCTACACCGGGCACTGCACTCCCTGTGGGGGTGTGGAACACGTGTCTCGAATTTTTAATTCGGTGGAGCGAACGGTTTCCGAGTTGCGTGGATTACAGACGTACGTATGTACATCCACACGTACACACAGAGACTTGGTGCATTTATATTGGGATGTTTTCAAATAATGAATGGCTGTCCTTTTAAGAATGCCTATGTCTTCAATTGTGTGTGTTTTTGTGTCCTTTTAAACAGGGAGATTGCCTTCACCAGGCAGCTGCAAACACAGTCTCCAAAGCTGTGCTACTACTATCTGGGATTCTACATCCACTCCTGTCCCAAGATGCGTTATAAGGTAAGTGTTGGCTGGCCTCATAACATGAGAGTGCTCCCCATGACTGTGTGCTCCCCATGACTGTGTGCTGTACTGGGAAAGTACCGGTATGTGAGTACAGAGTGCTCCCCATGACTGTGTGCTCCCCATGACTGTGTGCTGTACTGGGAAAGTACCGGTATGTGAGTACAGAGTGCTCCCCATGACTGTGTGCTGTACTGGGAAAGTACCGGTATGTGAGTACAGAGTGCTCCCCATGACTGTGTGCTGTACTGGGGAAGTACCGGTATGTGAGTACAGAGTGCTCCCCATGACTGTGTGCTGTACTGGGAAAGTACCGGTATGTGAGTACAGAGTGCTCCCCATGACTGTGTGCTGTACTGGGAAAGTACCGGTATGTGAGTACAGAGTGCTCCCCATGACTGTGTGCTGTACTGGGAAAGTACCGGTATGTGAGTACAGAGTGCTCCCCATGACTGTGTGCTGTACTGGGAAAGTACCGGTATGTGAGTACAGAGTGCTCCCCATGACTGTGTGCTGTACTGGGAAAGTACCGGTATGTGAGTACAGAGTGCTCCCCATGACTGTGTGCTGTACTGGGAAAGTACCGGTATGTGAGTACAGAGTGCTCCCCATGACTGTGTGCTGTACTGGGAAAGTACCGGTATGCGGTTTTTTTTCACATGCCGCACATTTATTCGCCCCCCCCACCCCCGCCCCCTTTGCGGAATGAACTCGTCTCCTACGGAAACAACACCTGCCTACGGTTAGTTTAACTATACAATTTTGAGGTACAGTTGGGTGCCACCGATATTGTCCCTTATCATTTGACCCATTTAGGCCTGACCTCAACATTTAAAAAAAATCCTTCTAAATCCTCCAGTTTTCTGAAATAAATATTTTCACGATTTTTCAAAAATAACAGACCTACAAGGTCGTAGCGCGCCACTCGGTGGCGCGCTATGAGCTTGTAGGTCTGCTATTTTTCAATAGCTAAATTATTACAATGTTTAAAACACCAAAAGGGGTTCCCGCCCAAAATGGGTTAACTGTCCTTTTGCGCAGATCACGCAAACCTCAGCAAAAAGAAAAGGACAATATCGATGGCCTCCAACTGTATAGCTGGTGCTCCGGCATCTGCCATCAGACCTCTGGAGCTTGTTCAGAAAGCTGCGGCTCGTCTGGTGTTCAACCGCCCCAAGTTCTCCCACACAACCATCCTTCTCCGTTCTCTACACTGGCTCCCCGTAGCGGCCCGCATCCAGTTCAAAACCCTGGTGTTAGCCTATAGGGCAGTGAAAGGAACAGCTCCTTCCTATCTCCGGGCTATGGTCGATGCCTACACCCCTGCCCGACCACTTCGGTCTGCCACCTCGGGGCGACTGATTGCCTCGTCACTCAAGGGTCCTTCTGGCCGATCCACACGGTCACGACTCTTTTCTGTTCTGGCCCCACAGTGGTGGAATGAACTCCCCACTGATGTTAGGACAGCAGAGTCACTGCCCATATTTCGCCGCAGGTTGAAAACCCACCTCTTCAGGAAACACTACCCTTCCTCTCTGCCTGACCTACTTGTTGTTAACTAGTTGTACGAACGTTTGTTTTCTATTGTTGTATTGTTTATTGGATCTTGTTTAGTCGATACACTTAATTGTTTTAGCTCATGCTCATTTGATTTAGCTATTTTGTCTCATCCGGTTAAGGAAATAGGTAGCTGATATATTGCACTTTTACCTTAGCGCTAGGTATACTCTTGGTTGCTTGTTTTTGCAGAAAATGCACTAAAGACTTCTGGTGATTAGTAGTTTTTGTTCCCTACCTATGTTGAATACACTTATTGTAAGTCGCTTTGGATAAAAGCGTCTGCTAAATGACTGTAATGTAATGTAATGTAATGTAATGTATAGAGGGTATGTGTGTGACATCATCAAACCAGGAAGTTATGCAGGAACGCCTACCGAGTGGCAAAAAACTACTTTCTGGCCTTGACAGCCCATACATCCACACAGAAAAGTCCTATCTGATTGCATTAAACAACATTAAACAATGTTAAACTCACTTTGCCTGTTGCTTTGCCACTCGATGTGCCATTCACTTTAAGCATGCGCATACTCTCTATTTCTACTTTACTTGAGTATTTCCAATTTCCAATACTTTTATTTCAACTCCACTACATCTCAGAGGCAATTGTACTTTAGTAACTTTAGTTTAGTTACTTTGATTATTATTACAACAACAAAAAACATACATGAACCACTTCAGGCCTTTGTACATTTCGTCCATTTGAACATAGCCGATCTATAAGCTCACAATGCGTCACATCGTGCGCTTGTAGATCTGCTATTTTTCAAAAGATTTATTGTACATTTGAAAACTTGAAATGGGACATTCTGCACATGATTGATTGATTGATTGAAATATTTATTAACAGTTTGCAGAATTACAGTACATTTCAAACACAACTCGATACAAAGACTGTTAACTGTGAGTGGACGACCCAATGAAGCATTACACTTGTTTACAAGAGGGTCCACCTGGTTCAATTCATCAAAACATTTAGAGACGTACAAATAGACACTTCTATATAGCAAAAGAAAGTAGAGGTAAAAAGGGAAAAGAAACATATACAGTGAGGGGAAAAAGGGGCGGGGGGGTGCACAATGAGTACTTTTAGTACATGTTTATGACAATACGTTTGTACCTTTACTTGTTAACGAAGTACTGCATTTACAGTATCGATACCTTTTACTTACACAAACAAATGGAGTACTTTTGTGTGACGTTATGTGCCGTCCGTTTCCAGTATCTCTCGTAGAGACTAGTGGAGGTTTCGCCGCGCAGCTCGCTCCCTGAACTGTCACGATGATACACGAGCAGGACACTTTGATGTGTGAGCCCCATTCATGAGAGCACAACGTTTCCGCTCCCATCGCTGTTTATTTTCATCCCGTGCGCGGAGCCTCACTTCCAGAAATCCGTTCTCTCTCTCTCTCTGTGTGTGTGTGTGTGTGTGTGTGTGTGTGTGACTGTGTGTGTGACTGTGTGTGTGACTGTGTGTGTGTGTGTGTGTGTGTGTGTGTGTGTGTGACTGTGTGTGTGACTGTGTGTGTGACTGTGTGTGTGTGTGTGTGTGTGACTGTGTGTGTGTGTGTGTGTGTGTGTGTGTGTGGACCATCTGCATGTCTTCTCCACTGTAAAGCGGATGGGCATACATACATACAGATGTGTAAAAGTGTATTTCCACCGTTTTACAGCCATGGGGTAATTTGGCCTCATGTCAGACCATCGGTAATGGTGTTGAGGGGGAACGGAGACACCTGTGGAAGGTGTTAACCCCCCCCCCCCCCCCCCACCCCCCCTCTCTCTCTCTCTCTCCCACGCACTCTCACACACACACACACACACACACACACACACACACACACACACACACACACACAGTACACATTCATTCTTAGTGGTGTAAAGTAACATTAAGTACTAAAGTACTGTTCTGTACTTAAAGGTATATTCAGTGATTTCACTTAATTCAAATATCACTTATTTTTTCTTTTTTTTTGGATAATCCTCCCTACTATAAAGCGTGCTGACCATATAAGGAGTTCCTCCCTGTCCCCAGTTAACCCTGGGGTCCAAAAACCCTTGTTTCGGTTTGGGCTTTGGGTGGCAAAGCCTTCATCCAATCAGGATGAGAGGGGCCTTCCTCCAATCATGTGCTGTTGGTCTGTTGTACTTCCCCCACTGTAGAGCGTGTGCATGTGCACATCTTGTTACCGGGTGGACCGGGTTTTTCACCCAAATCACTGAATGCTCCTTTAAGTACAATTTTGAGGTACTTGTACTTTACTTGAGTACTTCCGATTCCCAATACTTTTACTTTATACTTCACTACATCTCAGAGGCTAATATTGTACTTTTACTACACTGCAATTATTTACTAGTTACTTTGTACATTCTGATTATTACAAAACGTACATTAACCACTTTGTCGCAGAGAGCTTGTAGACCTGCTATTTTTAAAAGATTTGTATACACTTGAAAATTTGAAATGAGACATTCTGCTCAACCCATTCTGGGCGGGAACCCCTTCTGGTATTCTGTACAGTATGTACAATATTTTTTTTAAAAATCTTGTTTTGGATGCTGCTATATAAATATATATATACATCAGGATTTAGAAGGCGTTTTTAAGAATCGGACTCAGTCCAAAACGGGATAAAGAGTACTTTCTACTTTTGGTACTTTAAGTACATTTTGATGCCAATACTGTTCTTTCAGAGCGAACGTTGTTTTTATTTTGACGTCAGGCCTAAATGGGTTAACCCATTGAGACCTGGAACGCATCCATGTCACGTTAGCGTTTAACCACATTAACCATTAACCCATTTTGGGGCGGGAACCCCTTTTGGTGTTTTAAACATTATGTTATAATTTAGCTATTGAAAAATAGCAGATCTACAAGCTCATAGCGCGCCACCGAGTGGCGCGCTATGAACTTGTAGGTCTGCTATTTTTGAAAAATCGTTAAAATGTGCCTCAAATCTTTCCGAAAATTGTCATGATTTAGAAAACTTTTTTTTTTTATTTCGACGTCAGGCCTGAATGGGTTAAACAAACATTGAACTAAAAACAAACCAACATTAAACCTGGTCAGTGGTCACGGGGGTGTATTCGTCCCGTCCCGTCCCGGAGCACATCTTGTTTCCCTGTGAGGCTTCAACTGTCTCTGTTGCTGCACCGTAAAAAAACCCCAGTGTTTTAATTTAACTTGGAGAGTGTAAAAAAAACTAAATTAACAGAGGATTTCACTGTGTGCCTATGAACCCCCCCACCCCACCCCCCAACCCTCCCCTTTCCTTCGCCCTCATGTTGTTCTAGGTGCAAAAGGGCCTCAACAGGGAGAGCTCTCTTTCTCTCCCTCTCATCCTCTCATTTTTCTCTCCTCCTTTCTCTCTCAATCTTTCTCTCAATCTCAGACATTTTCTGTCTTGATCACTTTCTTTCTTTCTTTCTTTCATGAGCAGTAAGAACATGCCTTGACTGGATATGACATGTTCTAATTATAACTGATTTAATTGTGTAATTAATTAGATTAAAAAAATGTAACGCAATTAATCCATTCTTGGATGACCCTCCCCATACATCCCATAATAATCCCATCGTCTCTGCACTATCTAGCCCTATATCTGGATGACCCTCCCCATACATCCCATAATCCCATCGTCTCTGCACTATCTAGTCCTATATCTGGATGACCCTCCCCATACATCCCATAATCCCATCGTCTCTGCACTATCTAGCCCTATATCTGGATGACCCTCCCCATACATCACATAATCCCATCGTCTCTGCACTATCTAGCCCTATATCTGGATGACCCTCCCCATACATCCCATAATCCCATCGTCTCTGCACTATCTAGCCCTATATCTGGATGGGGGGAAAACACATGTCGGTTATTGCCATAAAAGGCTGCACAATTTACATAGACAGCGGCTCAAATCTCATATATAGTATAGCACGACAACAGGGTGAGAGACGGAGAGACACCGTCCTGCCACACTGGATTTGTTATAAAGAATAAAACATACATATGTATGCTAAATTAAACTATTAACCCATTCAGGCCTGACGTCGAAATTTAAAAAAAAAAGTTTTCTAAATCATGACAATTTTCGGAAAGATTTGAGGCACATTTTAACGATTTTTCAAAAATAGCAGACCTACAAGTTCATAGCGCGTCACTCGGTGGCGCGCTATGAGCTTGTAGATCTGCTATTTTTCAATAGCTAAATTATAACAATGTTTAAAACACAAACGGGTTCCCGCCCCAAAATGGGTTAATGGTTAATGTGGTTAAACGCTAACGTGACATGGATGCGTTCCAGGTCTTAATGGATTAAACTATATTAGCTGGATGTCGTATCGTGTATTCCCTCTACGCAGAGCTCAGCACAACCTCTGATGTGGTATAGCATGTGGGCTGCAGGTCTCCAAAGAGCAGAGGCATCTCACACACATGGCCGTGTGGGTTCAGAATCCCCGCCGAGAATTATGAACACGACATCGTGTAACGTTGCTGCTCTCAGACATTAAAATGGTAAAGCCATCTGACTGCGGCAGCAATGGTACAAAAAGCGGCGGAAACATATGTGCGCGTGCGTGTGCTCATTCACGCTTACGCACGTGTGTGTGTGTGTGTGTGTGTGTGTGCGCCCGCCGTACGGACGGAGATGCGCATACATGCATGTGCACAAACACCTGACAGGCACAGCCGGCGTGGTAACTGACTCATACATGCACAAGACGGACACCACACACACACACACACACACACGGAAAAGCTATTAGACCTGAACAGCTGATTCATCCGCAGTAAAAACCTGAGGGAAGGAGGGATGGAAGCGAGGAGGAATGTAAATAGATTTGATGGACTGAACCCAGTGTAGATGGGGAGGGGGGAGGGGGGGGGGGGGGGGGGGCAGACAGACAGGGCTGCTGAAGACATTATCGGTTGAGAGAGAGGTCACGTTGGAGCGGAGGTGGAAAACGCGCCCGATTGTTTTTACTTACGTAAAAGTATCGATACTGCAATGTGGAGAACTGCTCCGTTTACAAGAAGAAACAGTCCGGAATTCAAAATTGTAAAAGTACAAAAGGTAGTAAGTAGCCTAGCCGAGCCATGAGGCCCATAGGGGCAGGAGCCTATCTCCTGTTTCTGTAGCGTGAGGCAGCTTGATGTACAAGTACACCCCCTGGACATGACGCTAGTATGTCGCAGGGACTTACCCCCAATCCAACCCTTGATGCTGAGTGTCAAGCAGGGAGGCACTGGGTCCCATTTTTTAGAGTCTTTGGTATGACCCGGCCGGGGATTGAACCCCGACCTCCCAGTCTCAGGGCGGACACTCTAACCACAAGGCCACTGAGCTGGTACAAAGTACAAAAGGATCGGCATCAACATGTACTCCAAGCATACCAAAAGTAAAAGTGCTCATTATGCAGAATGTATCATTTCAAGTTTGTATACAATTTAATTTTAGAAAATAGCGGATCTACAAGCTCACAATGCGTCGCGATCCGACGCATTGTGAGCTGGCTGAAGTGTTTAATGTATGTTTTGTAATAACAGTCAAAGTAATTAGTAACTAAAGTTTATTTTTTAAATAAACGTAGTGGAGTAAAAGTACAATATTTGCCTCTGAGATGTAGTGGAGTAGAAGTAAAAGTACTGAAAATTGGAGATACTCAAGTAGAGTACAAATACCTCAAAATTGTACTTAGTTACTTTCCACCACTGCACGTTGGAGACGGCCAACTGTCAACTGTAACCGGGCAACATACAGAGGGCTGAGCAATTAACCGGAAATATCTCATATTTAGAACCACTAACCGACTTAAAGGACCACAATTGTTTTTCTACTCAGTCTGTGTCTCATAGGAGGGCTGTGGGCAGTTCAGAAACCCATCCACCAGTGACATCATCGTTAGGCAGAATCTTTTTTTAAATCGGCTATTTTCTTCAAGTGTAAAATCAGTCATTGCGACGTCATCAACGCCTGCCAAAATACACTTTAGTCGATCGTATGATATTTAGTCGACTAAAACTCGACTAAAATGTGACTATAACTAAATGAAAACCATTCCAGAGACTATATGACTAAAAGTAAAATAAAAAATTGCTGTCAAACACTGCTTGTGAGAGAGAGAGGGAGAAATGTGACGCACGCAAACCGAATCTCACGCTGCCGCTCCCATTCACCTCCAACGCTGTCCGAGACGGTACGGTGTTCGTACGTACGGAGGCTGATGAGAGCAAAGCTAAACCTCTTCCAAGTCCTCTAGGTGAGCCAAGAATCTCTCCCATTCATCCCGTTTCTTTCTCTCATTCAAACCCCTGATTCCTCTTCTTCTATTCCCACAATGATGCTTTCATTTCTGTTATTCCATTCAGCTGTTCCCCCAAAAGCATGTCCCTGTCCATGGGAGACTGATGTCTTGTTGGGGATTATGGCAAACTGCCACATCTGCCTTTATTTATATTTTCTTTTCTTCTACTTTTTTTTTTTTTTTACCCGTCTCCCTTTTGCATATTTCAGGTGTGTGTGTGTGTGTGTGTGTGTGTGTGTGTGTGTGTGTGTGTGTGTGTGTGTGTGTGTGTGTGTGTGTGTGTGTGTGTGTGTGTGTGTGTGTGTGTGTGTGTGTGTGTGTGTGTGTGTGTGTGTGTGTGTGTGTGTGTGTGTGTGTGTGTGTGTGTGTGTGTGTGTGTGTGTAAAATCTCAATCATGCCGTTACCACAGCTCCTAGTCCCCCTGCTGTGGTATTTGCCCCCGCCTCCCATATCTGTGTGTGTGTGCGCACGCTGTGGGGGGGGGGGGGGACCTCATTCACAATGTCCTTATTTAGCTTAGCTCTTCGTATCTCCCCCTCGCAGGGGGTGGGGTGGGGTGGGGTGCGGCGCAAGGGTGACAAGGTTGCCCAGTTCCCACCTTTTGCGCACACGCTCTCCCACAGACAGGCACTTTCTCTCTTTCTCACACACACACACACACACACACACACACACACACACACACTGTAAACACACAGTATCCCATGACATGGCCCAATTTGCATATGACCAAGTCGCTCATTAATGCACAGACATACTGAGGAGGTCCCCAAGATGGAGCCTTGGGGGGGTGGGGGTGGGGGGGGGGGGGGGGTGGCTGTCAGTGCCCTGCTGCTGCTGCTGCTGTTGTTGTTGTCATCGCTGGAAGCTCCCTGGTTTCTGGAGGTCAGTCCCATTGCTGGGCACCTCAGAACCTCCAGCATTGCTCTGATCTCTTTACTTTCCTCTTTGTTGTTCTTCCTAATTTGAAGAAGCCTACCAATCTGTCTGTGTTTGTCAGTTGGAGCCCATTACACCATGCTCACACCTCACCATGCTCACACCTCACCATGCTCACACCTCACCATGCTCACACCTCACCATGCTCACACCTCACCATGCTCACACCTCACCATGCTCACACCTCACCATGCTCACACCTCACCATGCTCACACCTCACCATGCTCACACCTCACCATGCTCACACCTCACCATGCTCACACCTCACCATGCTCACACCTCACCATGCTCACACCTCCCCATGCTCATTACTGCAGGCTGACTTAAATCCTCTTAAAGAGTTTTTTTTTCCCCAGAAATGCAATCTTTTCCTTCCTGTTATGTTACTATTATTTCTGTTTAAGAAATTGTTAGCTGAAAACAGTCGGATTGATGGGGACATGTTTCTCTGAGGTTTTTGACATTGTTTTTGGCCCCTGTCCTATTAACAGCTCCATTTGGAGTCATATATTGAGGGTTCTCTGCTCTCCAAAGTTCAATCAGATTCTACTCTCTTTACCAGACATATGTGTGAGAGGCTGAGAATGAGAATCAGCGTTTATTTTTGAGCGGTGCTAGACTCTCCCGACTCTCTCTCTGTGTGTGTGTGTGTGTGTGTGTGTGTGTGTGTGTGTGTGTGTGTGTGTGTGTGTGTGTGTGTGTGTGTGTGTGTGTGTGTGTGTGTGTGTGTGTGTGTGTGTGTGTGTGTGTGTGTGTGTGTGTGTGTGTGTGTGTGTGTGTGTGTGTGTGTGTGTGTGTGTGTGTGTGTGTCCTATTGACCCCCTAGTGAGTAGTAAGGAGGGGCCTACAACCCTCCACTGTGACGTTTAATGGAATGATTTTGAAAACACAGTATGACTTGCTTTATTGAATTTCATATGTTTATGGAATGAAACCTATCACTAATGGTTCTTCTCAGTACACAGATCACAGGCATTTCATTTTTGTGGTAGGGGTCGCATTTTATTCATGTTCATTCTAATGTTGATTTAAATATATGGCTTTCTTTTGCTTTAATATTTCAATAGCATTAATACTAATTAAGTAAATAACACCACCAAATAATATACTAAAGCAGTCAGGTTGCATGGGAACCCATTTCTTTATCCATATTTGGGGGGGATGCGTTGCATCCGCTTTATTGATTATTTTCAGATCTTCCAGACTGTATGACGGAAGCATTTTGTGGGAGGCAATAGTATGGCTCTAACCAGCTCACTGGCCTTGTGGTTGTGTGTCTGTCCTGAGACTGGGAGGTCCGGGGTTCGATCCCCTGGCCGGGCCATACCAAAGACTCTGAGACTCCTGCCCCTGGCCCCCGGTGCCTCCTTGCTTGGCACTCACCATCCACCATCAAGGGTTGTATTGGGGGTAAGTCCCTGCGATATACTAGCGTCATGTGTACTCGTACATTAAGCTGCCTCACGCTACAGAAACAGCAGTCTCCTCGGCAAGGCATACAATACTTACAATATGGTTCGCGAGACTTCTAAGCTCATTCCCTTTCTCTGAGGAATCTCAGAATTGCTTGCAATTCCCACTGGCCCTCAGACCCAGAGATGCACTTCAGGACATTTTATTAGCATTTGGACATGTGCAGCATTGTAGAAAGGCACCATGTACCAGCACAACTAGTTTACATAGAGAATACAAAAGTAGTGGTATCTAGACCTTTTGATATCTGTTTTGTCTAGAGTGTGCGTGCGTGCGTGTGAAGAAATAGTAAAGGAATACATTTAGGTGCCCAATATCCATTAGCTGGTTTTCCATCCAGTGCTACACCTCAGTGCTCTTGTATGAGGCGGGGGAAAAGGCTTCTGTCCAGACTGTCCTCCAAGTCACACCTCGGTGTGTCCAGTGGAGAACGGCTCCACGTGCGGTGATGTAAACCACCACAGGCCCCACATGTCCAGAGCCTGCTGGCCTATAGCGTTGGCCCCGTGGAGCCGCCGCGAAGGGGTCCCGAAGGCCTGCGGTCCAGCCAGGAAGCACGTGGGGGGGGGTTGGCTGCAGCCTGGGTAGTGTCAGACTCCCTCTCCTTTTGTTCTCCGATCTGGGACGGGGTGTCCCACAGTGCCTCGCTGCCTGCCCTGCCTGCTTGGCTGGCGGTGGGTGGGTGGGTGTCGCGGGCTAGCTAGACGTGACATCCTGCCCCTGGCTCTGGTCCCCCGATCTCTTGGCCAGGGTTGCCAAGTCTGCTTATTTCGCGCAACTTTTGGCTTGTTTTTGTTTCCAGAGTTGCGGGGTCCCACCACCCCGAGTCGCGGGTTGCGGGGTTTTTTGGGCTTGTTTTTAAAATCCGGTGGATTGTTTTGAAATGTATAAATACCCATAGGTTTGAGGTTGTGTGAATCACATTGAGTGACAGAATCGGCTAAAGTATGTGTATGTGTGTAATAGTGTAATAAATGACCAAAGCATTCATTATTATAGACAAGTATAGTATTTATAATGATACATGCATTTTTTTTAATTTTTTTATTATATAGCCATATTATTGGGCTTGTTTTGGCTCGTTTTTCGAGGGGAGATTTGGCTTTATTTCTCTCGCAAGAGTTGCCTTCTTTTCGGCTTGTTTTTGGAGATGGTTTGGCTTATTATTTCTCTCACGACAGTTGGCAACACTGCTCTTGGCCCTCCTCTCCCTCCGCTGTTCACCGTGGCTGTCTGATGTTAAGGCTGCAGAGAACATAAGGAGAAGCTGTGGGAGGCTAAATGACCAATGGTCCTGGTCCTTCTGCTGCTCTCTCTCTCTCTCTCTCTCTCTCTCTCTCTCTCTCTCTCTCTCTCTCTCTCTCTCTCTCTCTCTCTCTCTCTCTCTCTCGCTCTCTCTCAAAATGGGATCTCACAGTCTTTGAGATCCCGTTTTCTGTCTGGGGCAGCAAAATATCGCCATTCCTCCGATGACAGAAACGATACCTGCTGCTGTTTAGATCCTCAGTCAAATGATGTAGTTTAGATCCTCAGTCAAATGATGTACTGTGTGTGCACGTCGAAAGGCAAGTGATTAGAAATCAACCTGTGATGTGATAATGTAGAAATAGTTTGTTACAAGTAATAGACTGTGACCTTTGTTTACTGTGACCTGATGAAACACACAGACTTGACTACTACTCTACATTACCCTAGTTCAGGGGTTTTCAACGGATTGTGAACGACTTAAGTAAGCTCCAGATAGCACAGACCGCCGGCTGTCGGACAGTTTGGAAGCGTCCCGATGACAAGCTCCCGTCGCTTGCCGTCCATATGGCCTTGCCGACACGTCGGAACCCGTTGATGTTCGGTCAGCTGGCGACCCTCGGTAGCCGACACTATCCATGTTGTAGTGATGAGGGGGTAAATACTCCACTGCATGTTTTGTTTTGTTTTGTTGCGGGATGCATTGCAGAGGCTCCGGGGTTGCCAGATTGGCAGATTCTGTGAGTGAAACAAGCCACCAGGTCTATGAAAACAAGCCTGAAAGAAGCAACCCGTTTCACCACTTGAGCCCTATTACAGTACATCCGCTATTTTCAAAAAGAATCATGAAAGCAAACCAACATAAGCAACTACACTTCAGAAATAAGCCCAAACTAAAGCGACGGGCAACTATGAATATTAAGCTTTGTTACAGGAAAACTAGCCCAAAGTATATAATAACAAGTAAGACGCGTGAACGCGGGAAGCGAACGCAGCTGTTGTGGCAGTCTGACACACACACACATACACACAGAGCATTTTTTTCCTCTTAATTTTATTTAATTTTATTTTTTTATTATATTTTACTTTCTTTTTTTTTGCGTGCGTGCGATGCACGTGCGTGCATGTGTGTGTGTGTGTGTGTGTGTGTGTGTTTGTGTGTGATACAGCTGCGCCCTCTGGTGGCGGGCGGGTGGTGTTACAGTGTGACACACACACAGACAGACATGATCTGCTGGGTCTCATAGTAAATGCTCACTGCGTTCGCAATAAGCAGAACTGGCAACACTGCAACCTGCTTTTTGCAATTTGCATGGCGTAAAATAATGTTGTCGGGCGACTGGTTTTGTGCTGATTAACAAATGGTAGTCTGTTGCAATCTGACAGTTTTAAGTAGTCTGAACAAGTTGGTTTGGTTTGTTTATACATCTGAAAACCTGTGACATTCTGCATAATGAGTACTTTTACTTTTAGTACTTTTAAGTACATTTTGATGCCAATACTTTTGTACTTTCACTCAAGTACATTTTGAATTCCGGGCTTTTACTTGTAACAGAGTAGTTCTACATTGCAGTATTGGTACTTTTGCTTAACCCATTTTGACCTTTGAGATCAGATTCTAAAAATGTCTTCTACATCCTGACAGTTTTCTGAAAAAGCTCTGTTTCTATGTCAGTCGTTCTTCGATTTTTCAAAAATAGCAGACCTACAAGCTCGTAGCGCGCCACTCGGTGGCGCGCTATGAGCTTGTAGATCTGCTATTTTTCAATATAGCAGATCTACAATAGTGCTTTTTCCACCACTGTACTGCAATGTATCCTGATTCCTGGGGCCTCTCGTCTCCGGAAGAGCGCGCCGAGCCCCATATGCTGCATGTGCCAAAAAAGGTCTTGCAACATGGTCTGGTTGACAGTGCATCAGCTTGTGAGTTGGCATTTTGCATATTTATCTTTTTTTAAAAGCAAACAATCGGATTCACTCTCGTCTCTTCCCCGCGACCTACTTCCACTTTTCCACCATAACAGACTCGTTCCGTGTAGTGCCAAGTAGGCCTACTTGCTCAATACACTCTCTGTTTCGTTTAGCGTTTGTTTGATTATTTTTCCACTAGTTTCATTTTTGCAGAGCTGGGTGAGCTTAAAACACTGACTACGCCGTGTGGTGGTAATTTTCCATGTCTTTGTAGAGGTCTTTGTATCTGCCTGAATGTAATTTGTTATTACTCGGTAGGCAGACTTTTGGGGACGTCTTAGGGTCTTTTACCCATTTTTACCCATTCTAAAAATGTCTTCTACATCCTGACAGTTTTCTGAAAAAGCTATGTTTCTATGTCGGTGGTTCTTCGATTTTTCAAAAATAGCAGACCTACAAGCTCATAGCGCGCCACTCGGTGGCGCGCTATGAGCTTGTAGATCTGCTATTTTTCAATAGCTAAAGCATAACATAATGCTAACACCAAAAGGGGTTCCCACCCAAAATGGGTTAATGATTATTAAACGGGATTGCTTTTTTGCTTGGCCATGCCTTCTTCAGCGATCCTAGACGTGTTTTGCTCACTGCCGTTCAATTGTTTACGGTCCGACTAAACTGTCTCTTTACTCTAAATCTATGTCACCCTCCATGGTTTTGATCAGAACGGCAATGTTCCGTCTTCATTCCTGACTTAACCAAGCATCTCGTTTGGAATCCAACTGCTTCTAGAGAGAGTTCAGATGTGACAGCGCGAGGTAGTAACGGAAGATTATTCCTTCCGGTTTTGGGGGGTAATGGAAACCGGGGCTTTTCAGAGTAAAATCTGCCTCATCTGCTGGGCACTCTAGCACCATTATTTTTGAAAAATTCCGGCGCACTGGAAGTGGTGTTAGCATTATGTTATGCTTTAGCTATTGAAAAATAGCAGATCTACAAGCTCATAGCGCGCCACCGAGTGGCGCGCTACGAGCTTGTAGGTCTGCTATTTTTGAAAAATCAAAGAACGACTGACATAGAAACATAGCTTTTTCAGAAAACTGTCAGGATGTAGAAGACATTTTTAGAATCTGATCTCAGGTCAAAATGGGTTAATAGCCGCTGTTTTTGCTGTGATTTTCGCATAATGCTCCCAAAATAGGGACGCCATGTTGAAAGTGGTTAGTAGTCTGCAGTACCTGGTCTCAACAGATCACTTGTTTTTAAAGCGCGCGCACACTCAAGCGCTCGTGCGCACACACACACACACACACACTCGGTGCCCATTGGTGTGTGGGAGGGGGGACGAGGGGGGGGGGGCGGACGAGAGTTACATAAAGTGGTTCTTACTCTTGTTATTATTGTTCCTGGTGAAAGAATGTCTCGAGCCGAGCCCAGGAAACCATTAAAGTTTCCACAGAGAGAGGGAAGAAAGAAGGAGAGAGAGAAACCCCAGTGAAAGGAGGAGGAAGAAGGGGACAGATGGGGGAGCAAAGGAAAAGAGAGGAGTGACGAAATGTTGTGCCAAATGAGAAAAGGAGGCAAAGATGAAAAGGATTTATTCGTTGCCTCAGCGGTACTTCACTGACTTTTAAGGAGCTGCTTTTGCGGCAGCTGCACCTCCGTTTCCCATTCAAGGCCCAGCTCCTCCTCACACGCGCACGCACGCACGCACGCACGCACGCACGCACGCACGCACGCACGCACACACACACACGCACACACTGTCTTGAGAAGATCAAGTCATCTCTCTATAGCAACAGCCATCAGTTCTCTGCATGTGCTGGGGGCTTAAAGTTCAAAACGGCTCTGAATCCATTCCATTCCTTAATGTTTGAGCCAGTGAGCGGAATTACAATGAAGCCACCCGTTGATAATGCCCTGGCCTATAGTCGTATGCATGGCAGTGGCTCTGAAACGTTTTAATTTCAAGGACCCCCAGTTTACAAAATGAGCCAAATTGACCTGTAATGGTCCATTTCAACCCCCCCCCCCCCCCCCCCCAAGGAACCCAGAGGGTCCCAGAACCCCACTTTGAGAACCATTATATATATATCATGATTATTTCCCCAGATGTTTTGATGATGACTTATCTTAACAATTTGACAATTACTCACAAATATTAAATCGAATATTACAATATTATGCAATCATGTTTTTCCACTCTTAACCCATTTTGGGTGGGAACCCCTTCTGGTGATAGCATTATGTTATGCTTTAGCTATTGAAAAATAGCAGATCTACAAGCTCATAGCGCGCCACCGAGTGGCGCGCTACGAGCTTGTAGGTCTGCTATTTTTGAAAAATCGAAGAACCACTGACAAACATAGCTTTTTCAGAAAACTGTCAGGATGTAGAAGACATTTTTAGAATCTGATCTCAGGGCAAAATGGTTAAAAGAAATATTTGTATTGCCATTTATTTGATAATCTTATGAAAATGTCAGGACTATTCCTGACAAAATGTTCCCGTATTGTACAATTGTGAACAATCGCTATACGCGAGCGTAATTCAGCGCGTAGCCTGGCGCGTGCAGTCATTTTCTGCTACGCTAATGGCTGCATTAAATCTGTCTTGGCCTGAGGCCTTCCCTGTCACCATAAGCTTCATTCCCCATGACACAAATTTGACGTGACATAGTGCCTCATGGTGCAGACATGTCCATCAGGCCCCATTTCCTCTACACACACATACCATAACATGCACCTGCGCTTAAACACAACGGGATTGTGGCAGTGTTGATTCTTTTTGACAGTGGACAAAATATTGTCCACTATTATTGCCATATTGTCCAAAATATGGCAATGAAGGACCGGGAAGTCTGGCACTGTGAAATCCATGATCTCGACCAAGGTCGAAAAACGATGATGTAATTAGAAAGCATTACATTCATATTTGTTTATGGTCAACACTTTATTTAAGTTTGACTTTTTACTAATAAGACAAGTAATACAAATGTAAAAAAAAAATATATATATTATTTAATTAAGAGCAACTAGTAAGACAAATAATCAAATATGTCTATCTTTCTTCCAATATTTTTAATTGTACTGTAAGTAAAATAAAAAATGCAAAAAGAAGAAAAAAACTACCCACCTTGCCATAGCAATCAAAGTAATTAGTTAATGTAACGACAGTAATGTTATGAATCTTGGCTGCCCAGTTCTCTCTCTCTCTCTTAACCGCCAGGTATGCAGTGGCAGGTAGTGACATGTTAAGCTTCAGATCCACAGCGTACAGGACCCTGCATGTGTTGTGTCCCCCCCCCCCCGTCCCCCCTTCTCCTCATTGGGATGTATGTTGTGCTTACGTGTGTGACCTAGCGTTCCACGTGTCACTTGGATGTACATCTCTGTGCAGATTAAGAGTGACAGTAAATGAGTCTGAGGCATCTGGAGGTTAGGGGTCCCCCCACAGCCCTGTCTCGACAACAGTACGTGGCCTTTGGCAGTTTGAAAATGGTACATTTGATTTAGTATTTTCATGGTCAAATGTCATCAACGATGGCGATCGTTCGGCTGTGATGTTATTGACATGCCACAGCTCCTATTTTAGCTACAATCCTTTTTTTTAGATAGCATTTTATGTAGACATAGCAGCATTCTATAGTGTGTACGTATAGTTTCGTTGTACAGATCCGGATGTTAGTTTCTTAGCTTACTTACGATTCCTGACGACTATTCTTTATGTACTTGATGTATTACCATGTGTTGTTCTTGCTTACTGTAAATCACTCTGGATTAAGAGCGTCTGCTAAATGCCTAAATTGTAAATTTAGGCATCCCACCACGTGATCGGAAATCAGGGCACGATCACGTCATTTTTCATAATTATCGGAATCGGATCGGAAGCAAAAAAAAAAAACTTGATCGGGACATCCCTGGTATCAATATTATATCCATATCATGATATTAGACTGGATATTGTCTGTGATATTAGTATCGGATCAGGAAAAATTGGTATTGGCAGATCAAATGATCGGAATCAGATCTGGAGCAAATAAACTTGAACGGGACATCTCTAAATCTACCTGATACCAGGTACCAGGGTCTATATGGGACACCCCTAATTCTACCTGGTACCAGGTACCAGGGTCTATATTTTATTATTTCCAATACATCCCAGGTTGTAGCTTGAACCTTCTACACTAGCTTGAACCTTCTACACTAGCTTGAACCTTCTACACTAGCTTGAACCTTCTACACTAGCTTGAACCTTCTACACTAGCTTGAACCTTCTACTTGCATACATTGACGAGTCTTGTTCCATGCTGTTCCAGTGCAACGTTTTTCTTCCTTTTCTGTGAACCTGTGTGTGTGTGTAGAGCTGAGCATTTATGCTTCACAGACCCTGTGTCAACTCTGTCTCTCTCTTTCTCTCTCTCTGAGCGTCTCTCTCTCTCTCTCTCTCTCTCTCTCTCTCTCTCTCTCTCTCTCTGTCTCTCTCTCTGAGCGTCTCTCTCTGTCTCTGTCTCTCTCTCTCTCTCTGTCTCTCTCTCTGAGCGTCTCTCTCTGTCTCTCTCTGAGCGTCTCTCTCTGTCTCTCTCTTTCTGTCTCTCTCTCTGTCTCTCTCTCTGAGCGTCTCTCTCTCTCTCTCTCTCTCTCTCTCTCTCTCTCTCTCTGTCTCTCTCTCTCCCCTCAGCCTTCTCTCAACAACCGTAGACGAATCCAGCCACCATGCTGGTTTAGGATGAAAGATGGATAGAGATGGGCGGGAGGGAGAGTGCGGGAGAAGCGGGAGAAGCCTTCAACCGAATGGAATGATTTCATTTAGAAAGATGGATGAACTACAGGCACACTTTGGTGCATTCAGTGTAAAGTAGCTGTTTGGCAAAGCGAGCAGAGGAGAGAGGTTTTTTTTTTCTTTTCTACACGGGGAAGGATCTTATTTCTCTATAATTGTCATATTTGCATGCATGCTCTGATGCACTGAGTCATGATGGCTCCAGATGGAGGTTGCTATGAAAGGACGGTGGTGACAGCAGTTGATAACGTGTTGAAACACTGCACTACGTTTATTTAGTGTCCTTTTTTGCAGTGGTGTAAAAAGTACTCAAAGGTTTTACTTTAACCCATTTTGACCTGAGATAAGATTCTAAAAATGTCTTCTACATCCTGACAGTTTTCTGAAAAAGCTATGTTTCTATGTCAGTCGTTCTTCGATTTTTCAAAAATAGCAGACCTACAAGCTCGTAGCGCGCCACTCGGTGGCTACGAGCTTGTAGATCTGCTATTTTTCAATAGCTAAAGCATAACATAATGCTAACACCAAAAGGGGTTCCCGCCCAGAATGGGCAGTAAAAGTAAAAGTATAAATACTGCAATGTAGATGTACCTCCGTTACACGTCCCGTATTCAAAATGTACTTGAGTAAAGGTGCAAAAGTATTGGCATCAAAATGTACTAAAAGTAAAAAGTACTCGTATTGCAGAATGTCCCATTTCACAAGGTCAAAATGTGTACAAAATCGTATCGCGAGCTTGTAGACCGGAGATTTTCAAATGGCCGAAATGTATATTGGGTTGAAGTGGTCAATGTATGTTTTCTAATCAAAATGAAAATCTCCAAAGTAACGAGTGACTAAAGTTTTCACATAATTGTAGTTGAGTAAAAGTACACATTTTGGCTCTGATATGTAGTGGTGTAGACGTAAGGCCTCACTCACACGGTCGCAACAGATTGCTGTATGCTTGTTGTATGCAAAGGGTGTGATACAGCTTTCCCCAATGCATTTCCAATGGGAGTCACATGGTTTGACACATTTGTGTTGTATGAGGGGGAGGGGCGCAGTCGAAACGCAGCCGAAAGCCATACAACAGCTTGTAGTTCAAAATGTGGACTACAAACCATGTGACTTCCATTGGAAATGCATTGGGGCGGCCATGACACTTACAACATTCATACAACAAGCATGCATGTTTTAAAGGTCTGAGTGAGGCCTTAGAAGAAAAAAGTATTGGAAATTGGAAATATTCATGTAAAGTACAAATACCTCAAAATTGTACTTAACTCTTAGCCTGCCGCCATTAATTAATCCCTCGATTGCGTATTGCCATGGTTTAATCACGCGTGACACTTACTTTGAAGAGCCAAATATCCGTAATCGCATTTTACTATGAAACCATTCCGTGTGTGTTGACGAAGCTGGTGCTCGTTCTCTCGGTCGGTGGTGGAAAAAGTGGACCGCGAGTATCACAGCGCCTGCTACAGGCCGTTGAAAACGCTTGTCTGGGACAAAGCGTCCTCTGCAATGTCGCTTCTGTGAGATAAAGCCGTCTGAAACCAGAGCCGGCAATGTAAGTGGATGCGCGCGCATTTTCAAAATGGCCGCGCCCATTGTGTCAGAAGCATAACAAAGCTAACTGACGGTAGATTT
>NC_136791.1:6212168-6324534 GCF_951216825.1 Electrona antarctica | reverse complement strand
GCTTTTTTGCCACTTCCCTCTGTATAATCTCACCATGCCTCTTCGCTGAGCACAGGCTGGAACGCGGCCGTATCCACTCGGTATGTTACTAACCCGTTTCGCCCGCTGGCCTTCCCATGATCACTTGCACCTCAGTCTCGTGTACCCTTTATAACCACCGGTTCTCAAACTGTTTAGAACGAGACCCAAAAGAAAGATTAGACATTTGCCACTGGACCCAAACAAGTGAAAATAGCCGATCTACAAACTCGCAACTTGAGCATGTAGATCGGCCATTTTCACTACTTCTTAAACATTTGTTTTCTAATTTATGGAATTTCTTAGATGTTTCTTTGCTTTCTTCATGAAATTACTGTAAAAAAAAAGTCATTGCATTCAATTTTTAAATCATGAAAATATTTTTTTTTTTGGATTTTTTTTTTTTTTTTAATGTAGGAAACACAAAATAAAGGCACCCCTAAAAATGTGTCCACGACCCACAAATGGGTCCTGACCCACTGTTTGGGAACCAGTGTTATAACCAGATAAAAAATAATAATACAAAAAAAAACATTTCCAAAAAAGCATTAAAGAAATCATAAATTAAAAACCAAATTCAATGATTTTCTTTAAAGTAATTTCATGAATAAATAAAAAGAAAAATCTTAAGAAATTCCATAAATTAGAAAACAAATGTTTAAGAAAAGTAGCCGGTCTACAAGCTTGTAGATCTGCTATTTTCACTAGTTTGGGTCCCGGGGCAAACATCTAATTTCTCTTTTGGGTGACGGGCTAAAACATTTGGGAAGCACTGCTCTAGGGGGTCCCGGGCTATATGATTGATAGTTAATCATCACCGTTATTATGTTATAATTATACGTATATATATATAAGTATAATACAACTAGAGAATGTACAAGAATTGCTATTTTGAAGAGAGTATACCTACAGTAGCCTGCGTGAACGGTAAAAGGTTTTCTGGACCAATTGGACCAAATCATATCTAACAAATACAAATGTTATGTTAGATTGGTGTCAAATGGCGGTCCGTGGCCTAATGGTCCTTGAAATTAAAAAAGGTTGAAAGAAAAAAGAAAGGTTCACTGTTTATAATCCAACAAGCCTCAGTAACACTGTTTAGCTGTCAGGTATGCCTTTTGATGACTTGAATAAACGTAACCAACCACATTTTGGGTACTGTATGTAGGGAAGCATTCATTTCGGTGTCGCTTTGATTTCACACTCCATCGTTTCCTTTCAGTCCTGTAAGGTGACCCCGTACGTACAGTACCCCCAAACAAATATATTTCACATTGTATGATTCAAATTAGGAAACCATGTTAAGATATGTGAATGTTATGTTCTTGCTTCATGGGCAGTGTTGATTTTGACATCAAATTTTGATTTTAGTCTCTTGAATAGTTTTCATTTCGTTTTAGTCACATTTTTTTCACCTGGAATGTGTTAGTGTTGGTCTAGTTTTTGGTTGACTAAATCTACAGTTGATTTAGTCGACTAAAATGTATTTTGGCGAGCTTGTAGATCTGCCATTTTCAGCATGCAACCAAGTGTAAAATGTCTTATACTGGATCTCTTGTCCACTAGTCCCTTCCTAACATTTTTGTCTAGTTTTTATTTGTTGACAAAATTGTCAACATATTTAGTCTTAGTTTTAGTCATCATAGCTTAGTTTTCATTTAGTTTCCATTTTTCGCCATAGTATTAGTCAAAGAAATCAACACCGTTTATGGGAATCGAGGGCAGAAAACATACACAGAATCTCTCTCCGACGATGGGTTGGTCCTGTGTACTAAAATGTGGGATCGGTTTCAACTTGGTGACTTGGTGTATGTTCCTCATTGAATGTCTACCGATCTCACGTACAGCAACGAAATATTTAAAACTGTAATCACGTACGTTTCACCACGTTCTACCCAGGATTGTACCACCCAAAAGCAAAATCCAATAATATTTTCAATAATGTCATTAAGAAATGACAGACAAATCGAGCAAATTACATTAATTGGAACAAATATTCAAGCAGTAGTGAAAATAGCCGATCTACAAGCTCACAGCGTGTCGCTTCGCGCCACGCTGTGAGCTTGTAGATCTGCTATTTTCACTAGTTTGTTGTCCCGGGCAAACATCTCATTTCTGTTTTGTGTCTGTGGGTGTAAAGTTTGGGAACCACTGTCCTCCTTGACCACTCTGGGTCTACACTGTCCTCCTTGACCACTCTGGGTCTATGTGTATCAGTGGAAGAAGAAGGGAGGCCGTCCCCAACCACTGCAGATGGGGAGGCCATCCCCAACCACTGCAGATGGACTAGTTACACGGTCTCCACAAACACTGACCCCAAACACCCATTTGTGGGTCGCGGACCAAAAAAAAAAGAATCTTCCTACATGTTTTTGTTTCCTACATTTTGTTTTGAATTATTATCATTTCAAAACATTTTCCAAAAATATTCCCCCGAAAAGCTAAATTTGTTCATGAATTATATAATTCGTGAAGAAATCAAGGACAAAATCTAAGAAATGCCATGAATTAGAAAATATAAATGTTTAAGAAGTAGTGAAAATGGCCGAGCTACAAGCTCACAACGTTCATTTCTCAATAATGGCCACATCGCTCTTCATTATCCTACACACAAAATATATGTCAAAGCTATATTTCATCAAAAGGATTGAATTGCTTGGCGGTAGAAACAATAGTCAATGGTCCGTCTAGCGGCTCTAGCCTATAGACTGAGCTACACAGCTCATAAACACACGGGTAGGAACTGCTGATCAAACTGTCAAGATACTGTTACTACTATCAGAATGCAGCATTCAGCCAAGCCATGTCATAAATTGGATTAACCTATAATGACCTGAGATCAGATTCTAAAAATGTCTTCTACATCCTGACAGTTTTCTGAAAAAGCTATGTTTCTATGTCCGTCGTTCTTCGATTTTTCAAAAATAGCAGACCTACAAGCTCATAGCGCGCCACTCGGTGGCGCGCTATGAGCTTGTAGATCTGCTATTTTTCAATAGCTAAAGCATAACATAATGCTAACACCAAAAGGGGTTCCCGCCCAAAATGTGTTAACACGCTACCATACGGATGGATTAAAATACATATCTGTTCAAATTACTTCCAGATTGCAGCTTTTATATGAAATGAGAACATTTATTTTGTTTGTGGAATACATATTTGTTGGTCAATTATTTTTGTCTTTGTTTGTTTTCTATTTTGAAACATACGTGTGAATCTTCGGTATGGACTAGAATGGGGGGGCTTCTGGTTTTGGCAGCTGAGCATCACATCCCGAAACATCCAAGCTCTCCCACTAAACCACAATCACAAACATCTTCTTCAATAGATTCCTGTGAAGCCAACTTTAAAACTATTTGTATGTTATATTTATAGCTTTATTTGCATTTCTTTTAATATTAACACTTAGTATTGGTTTAACCTTAAATAAAGGAATATTGTTTCTTCACTTGGTTCGCGTGTCTGTCTTTGGTGTGGAAGGGCGACTATTAAACCAATAAGACCTGACGCTGATTCTACAAATGTCTTCTAAAATCACGACAGTTTTCATAAAAACCTATGTTTCTCTGTCGGTGGTTCTCAAACTATTTCATGTGCCACATTTTCACGATAAAAAGAAAAAGAGGCAGATCTACAAGCTCAGAGCGCGGGACTCGGTGCATGCCGCACTGTGTGAGCTTGTAGACAACTTTAAAATAACGGTTAAAGTAGTTAAAAGCTATAAAGTGATACAGGTGCGTCCTCACATCTAAATGGGTTAAAAGCAACTGTCCGAGAAGTCTTCGCCACGGGGGCAGCAATGCATTTGTATCCTTGCACAAATGGAACGTCAGTTTGCACGGATACAAGTTAATACGCGCACGGATTCCGTTTTTTTTTGTGATGTGGTCGTCAGGCGTGTTTGAGTTGGGTCCGGCGACAGGTGTCGGATATTATATAAGCTGGCAGAACATGAATGCAAATGGCCTCTGTCTGGGCCCTCCAGTGGAGTGTCAACAGCAGCCCGGAGCTCTCAGCCAGGCCTGGGCAGGGCTGAGGCTGGGTCTGAGCCCAATGCAGGACCAAGTCAGTAGCTCTCTCAGCCAGGCCTGGACAGGGCTGAGGCTGGGTCTGAGCCCAATGCAGGACCAAGTCAGTAGCTCTCTCAGCCAGGCCTGGGCAGGGCTGAGGCTGGGTCTGAGCCCAAGGCAGGACCAAAGTCAGTATCTCTCAGCCAGGGCTGGGCAGGGCTGAGGCTGGGTCTGAGCCCAAGGCAGGACCAAGTCAGTAGCTCTCAGCCAGGGCTGGGCATTAGCTGAGGCTGGGTCTGAGCCCAAGGCAGACCCACGTCAGCGAGGCCAACACCCAGGACTATAGACGAGGAGGGCCTGGGCCAGGTCTGGCAGCCTGTCTGAAAACCTCATTGACATGAACGTCCCACATAGAGGGCATGATGTGCAGAGTTATTCCTGGGACGAGTCTGTCCTCTGCGTTGGCTGGGTGGGCTTCCTGCCTCATCTATAGGACCGCTGCCAGCTCGCTGTTGGACACACACACACACACACACACACACACTCACTCAAACTCTGACCGTATAGACTGGGCCGTATCTGACCAGTAGCGCGCAGCTCTTCTAGTTCACAGTGCGTCAGGACCCATTTGTGGGTCGCGGACACTCTGTTCCTACATTTTGTTTTTAATTATTATTTCAAAGGATTTTCAAAAAACATTCCCAAAAAAAGTTTTCACGAATTAAACCAAAATCCAATGATTTTTTTAAAGTAACTTCATGAAGAAATAAACGGAACATCTAAGACATTTCATAAATTAGAAGAAAATACGTAGTGAAAAGACCAGATTTTCGACGCGGTGTGAGCTTGTAGATCTGCTATTTTCACTAGTTTGGGTCCCGGGGAGAATGTCTAATTTCTGTTTTGGGTCACGGGGCTGAAAAAGTTTGGGAACCACTGCTCTGCGTTGGCTGAGTGGGCTTCCTGCCTCATCTAGGACCCCTGCCAGCTTGCTGTTGGACACACACACACACACTCTCACACACACACACACACACACACACACACACACACATGTAGTCAAACTCTGACCGTATAGACTGGGCCGTATCAGACTAGTTGATTTAGTCTGACTTTCCACAGCCTGTTTCTGCCAGACTGTCTGTCTGTCTGTCTGTCTGTCTGTCTGTCTGTCTGTCTGTCTGTCTGTCTGTCTGTCTGTCTGTCTGTCTGCAACCGGTGCTCAGAAAGAAAGAAAGAAAAAAAAAAAAAAACGGGCAAGAACGTTGCCATTGCCTCCAGTTTTAAACCCAACCTGCGTTTATGAGCTGCCTAGTGTGTCCTTGAGAATTAAGGGCAGATTGACAGGCTAATTCTGCAGGGAAGGAACACTGACGCTGGCTAGAGGCCATGTTGGATTCACTGTTTTCTCTCCCACATTAGGCACGCTTCCCCTGGGCCTGGAGCGTACACACACACACACACACACACACACACACACACACACACACACACACACACACACACACACACACACACACATTCCTGGCCCTGTCATGAGCAGTTAGTCTTGGTGGACACCACACGCAGGGACTAATGCCAGTGCCGTGGTGGACCTCTCTCTGTCAAAACAATTGGCCCCGTCCAGCCGGCTCTTTTCTGTAAAGTCCCTCGTACTGTATGGGACCGCGCCGTTCGATCCCTGCCCCACAAATCACTGCTCATACTTCTTATTATATTAACCACCAGAGAGAGGTCTGTGCTGACCATGAACCACTGCTGACACCACGTTCAGCAGGGGCGTGCACAGATAGACACTTAGTGGTGCTCCAGCACCTGCCCTTTTGCCCTCTGGACAGCAATGTGCCCTTTTAGAAGGTTCGTTTTTCTGTATACAGTTTGTTCATTTAATTATTGTTTTGTACAGTGTACAGTCAGCATACTGTATGTGGCCCATGGTGACATTGATCAATTCTGGATTAACCCATTTTGGGCGGGAACCCCTTTTGGTGTTAGCATTATGTTATGCTTTAGCTATTGAAAAATAGCAGATCTACAAGCTCATAGCGCGCCACCGAGTGCCGCGCTACGAGATTGTAGGTCTGCTATTTTTTAAAATTTGAAGAACGACTGACATAGAAACATAGCTTTTTCAGAAAACTGTCAGGATTCAGAGGACATTTTTAGAATCTGATCTCAGGTCAAAATGGGTTAAAAGCTTCTAATATATTATTTATGCCCCAAAACCTATAAATCTCACACTCTACTAACTAAGGCAGCCGGCGGTTCCACACAGGTGGTGCCCTTTTTTTCACTTGAGCCCCTGCCCCTCCAAATGTCTGTGCACGCCACTGGCGTTCAGGAACTGAAGAGCAGTGTTGATTTCGTGACAAAAAATGTTCGTCGACTACCTTTTTTCACTGACGGAAACTAAATGGAAACTAATTGAAAACTAAGCTATGATGACTAGAATTGACAATTTCATCAACAAAAACTAGACTAAAATGTTAGGAAGGGACTATAGTGGACAAGAGATCCAGTATAAGTCATTTTACACTTGGTTGCATGCTGAAAATGGCAGCAGCGCGACGCGTTGTGAGCTTGTAGGTCGGCTATTTTCAGCAAGTGTATAAAATCTGTCATTGCGACGGCATCAAGGCTCGCCAAAATATATTTTAGTCGACTAAATCAACTGTGGATTTAGTCGACTTTAATAAATCTTATGATATTTAGTCGACTAAAACTAGACTAACTTGAGTGTTAGTCTAGTCTAGTCTAGTCCAGATGACTAAAATGTGACTAAAACTAAATTAAAACTATTCAAGAGACTATGACTAAAATAAAAATGTTGCTGTCAAAATCAACACTGCTCTGAAAAGGCTTGGAGAGGACGGTCTATACCTTCACGTCAGACCTGGGTCAGATTTTCTGTCGATGCTTTTCATAGAGCTGTTAGTTTTAGCATAGTTTCGGTGACAGATGTGTGTGTGTGTGTGTGTGGGGGGGGGGGGGGGGGGTGCCACAGAGGACAATGAGGGCCAGAGAAGTTGCGCAATAACTACAGCTGTATTTTTGGAAAGGCGAGTTTAATTCACTCTGCTTTGGACAGCTTTTATACCTGACTCTGCCTGAACATTGATGGACGGTGTTTGGACATCCAGCTGTACTTCATGTCAGAATGTATTGTCTCTGCCCTTTTAAAGAGAACCAAGGGGAAAATGGAATGAGGAGTTGGTGCTTCCCGTTCTCAATTATGATGTGAGAGCAAAATGGCCGAGGCGCTGATGTTCGACTGCATGTGCTTACTAGAGAATCCTTCTTTTTCTGAACTCCAAACCATGAAGAGCTGAAGAAATATAAATAGTTATGTGACTCATCTGTCCTCCTTAAGTATGGCCTGTTTTCCTGGTGAATAAATTAAGGGCAAAGTCTTTGGGAAAGCCGTGGTAATGCACTTTTGTTCATTTCACTTCTCCATGTGTTAACTCAGAGAACAGAATTTATATCCAAGTTAATTTAACTGCGGATGGTGCTGGTGTAAATGAACCTGGTCATTCCATGTGTATGGGACTTGGCCAAATTCACAACTTTAGCCCCATATAATTCATTGTATGATCTACAAGCTCACAATGTTTCACGTTGTGATGGCAATGCGAGCTTGTAGATTGGCTATTTTCGCTCTTTTTTTTTTTTGTAGAAAAATATTTAAATTTTAAATATTTAAATTTTAATAAAGCAATCTTCCTGTTTATGAATGTTCTCGTTCTCTCTTTCTCTCTCTCTCTTTCTCTCTCTCTCTCTCTCTCTCTCTCTCTCTCTCTCTCTCTCTCTCTCTCTCTCTCTCTCTCTCTCTGCCTCTCTGTATCTGCCTCTTTCTGTTCTAAATGGAGCACATCTTTCTATGGTAAATATTCAAGCTTTCTTTAAACCCAGGGACATAACCTAAACATTGCTTGAACTGTGTGTGTGTGTGTGTGTGTGTGTGTGTGTGTGTGTGTGTGTGTGTGTGTGTGTGTGTGTGTGTGTGTGTGTGTGTGTGTGTGTGTGTGTGTGTGTGTGTGTGTGTGTGTGTGTGTGTGTGTGACACAGAAAGAGAACATGTTTGTGACAGTGTGTGCCTGCACCATGTTTACACTCACTGCATTCGTGCGTGGACTTGTTGGTTTGACTGTTTGTTTGGATTGGCACCCTGTAAGGACAGTGTGAATTTACAAGTTTGTTTTTGATTCTCTCTCTTGATTCTCTTCGTTCTCTCTCGCTCTGTCCATTTCCACTGTGTGTGTGTGTGTGTGTGTGTGTGTTATATTGCTCCATTGTAACGTGTATGGGGTGGTGCATTGTGTGTGTGTACTGGCACCAGTGCCAGGGCCCCCAGGACCAGCGGAAGCTCCCAGGCCAGAGGAAGTGTGGGGCTCCTTTGTGAGCAAAGGCCCCCCCGGATTAAGCGTATCGCTCCCCAAATGTGGGCCCTTTCTCCTGGGGATTATCAGAGGGACAGGGGGGGGGGGGTGCGCCGTCGCACTGGGGCCCTGTCACACAGATTCAGCACACCGTCACCGGACCGCTCCCTTGGCATGGCGTACAGGACGAGAGGGGGGAGGGGTACTTTGTTCCGCCAGGAGACAATTGCTAAAGTGATTAGCCCTGAGTTATTACGGAAGCATAGAGAATGTGTTTTGACATGCATGGGGGCAGTGGCGTGCACAGACATTTAGAGGGGCAGGTGCTCAAGTTAAAAAAGGGCACCTTGTGCAGCGCGTGGAACCGGCCGGTTGCCTTAATCTATTTTGGGCGGGAACCCCTTTTGGTGTTAGCATTATGTTATGCTTTAGCTATTGAAAAATAGCAGATCTACAAGCTCATAGCGCGCCACCGAGTGGCGCGCTATGAACTTGTAGGTCTGCTATTTTTTTTTCAAAAGGGCACATTGCCAAAAGGGCAGGGGGTGCTCTAGCACCCCCTAGTGTCTATCTGTGCACGCCACTGCATGGGGGCTTCTGGCCGGCCCAACGTGCATGGCTGTTGCACGCAGTGGAATGCGGTCGCGATCATCAGGTGGGGGTATTTATGTACAGTACTTTTCAAGCCCCTGAGAAGGAGGGTTTGGGGCTCACTGCTATAGCGCAGTGGTTTTCAACGCTTTTCACGTCCAGGTCCATTATTTATTCTGAATTGGAGCCACGTACCACCATTTGATGACATTTAGGGCTCCATTTTCGTCACCGCTAAACCCCTTATCCCTAAACTTCTTTGACTTTTTTTTTACTATTTTGCAAAACATTTTTGAATAGTTACAATGGTCAGTCGACAAGCTCACAACGTGTCAATGTAGATTGGCTAGTTGAACTATTCAAAAATGTTTTTCAAAATAGTAAAAAAAAAAGGCAAAGAAGTTTAGGGATAAGGGGTTTAGCGGTGACGAAAATGGAGCCCTTAGCCTCTCAGACCCAAAACGTGGAATATTTTGTTGTCGACGGATAGGATTTTGTCTACAATTCCATGCTGTATTGATGTTGGTACCATTGAGATAACAGCCGTTGATCAAAATAACAATTATTTTACATTCTCTAATTGTGTAGACTTCTTGTCAATTAAGTAATACAGGTGTTTAACAAAAACACTGACGGGCAGGCCTGGAATTTCATCCTTTTAGGGGCAAGGCCACTTGGCCTTTAGTGTGGTCAACTTTTTGAGGGCACAAGGCCAAGTGCCAGGGCATGAAGGCCATCAATTAAAACAATGATTTTAAGTCCCCGGTCATCATTATTTTAGCTTAAAGGTTAAGGATGATTACATTTTTTTTAATTTAAAGGCGAACATTGGTTCAGAATAGTTCTTCTTAAATAGGCTACATTCATTTTTATAGCCCTGTTTCTGTTCTGCCTTGTTTGTTTTTCTTCTGCTATAGTCACAACTGTGTGATATGTTCCTTGTTTTTAATTTTCTTCTATTGTTTATACTGTGCAAATTGTTCAGCACCTTCTAACTTTGTTTCAAAAGGTGCTTTATAAATAACATTTACTTAATTACTTACATAACTTTTGAATGAGGGCTTGGTTTAGAAAAGCCTATATTTTGTGCTAAAGTAATATATTGAATAACATATAAATGTAGATTTTAAGGCTAGACTGGCATATGGCATTGTGGGGCTGCAGGACTGAGGACTCTGGAGATAAGTCAAGTGTAAAAAGCATTTTGTACAATTGTGTGCTTATGAACATTTACCACGTTATGTCCGCATTGATACAGAAATGAATGATTATTAAGCGAGCGACGCGTGGTGTACAGTGAGCGCGCTCTGGTGCTTGGCTACTAGCGTTTGGCTAGCGATATTAGCCGTGTAGTGGCCAGCGTTGGCTGTTTAAACAATTTACTCTGTCAACTAACGTAGCAGACGATAGCGTGGTAAATGGTGGAGGAGTCCTGCAGTCTATGCTGTTGCGTGGTGTTGTTTTGTGAGTTTATATGTCCATGAAGACGAGTCACGTTGGTCTTAACACACGGGCTCTGTGTGATAATAATCCTGAAGCGCTGAGTGTCAGTGTGAGTGAGAGCTGTCAGTGCGTGTATGCGTGCATGGAGGAGGAGGGAGGAGGCAAAGTAACGCAAAATAATCAAACCACTTGGCAAATGGCAACACAACTACAATAGCCTACAGACAATACAAGTCTGCGCGAGACGTTTGGGGAAGGTTACCGTAATGACTGGAAAAACGGTAAAATGAACTGCTGTGGGCGCCGGTCGGGGCACATGGGCACCGCGGCCACTGTGGCCGTCTGGGCATATACTTTTTCGAGGGGCACACGGCCAAAGAGAGGGGCAACGACGGCCATGGCCGCCGTGGCCGCCGTGAAATTCCTGCCCTGCTGACGGGTCCATTTTGTTTCATTTTATGCAGTTAACGATCTAATAAGGCTCAATTTGGTTACCAACTCTCCATCATTTATCTATAGGGACCACCTGGAAACCCACTCAAGGCCCACTGGTGGTCCCCAGACCACTGGATACTTGTACTTTTTAAGGGGAAAGTGTTCTGTTCGGGGGGGAAAAAATAAGATTCAATAATTGAGCAAACACATTTTCTGTTCCTCTGCTTTCCTGACCTTTTCGGTAGACTCACTGATGTCACTTTAACGACTTAAACCATATATACGGGGTCCCCCAGGTCTCTATACTAAGCCCTCCCCCCCCCCCTCCTTTTCCCCCCTCGTACACCAAGTCTCTTCGCAGAAAAACAGCACAATGTACAAGCTCGCAATGCGTCGTCGACGCATGGGGAACTTGCAGATCAACTATTTATTTGTGGGGCCAAAATGTTCACGTCCAGAATATTAGGGAGGCTTGGGTTCATGTGGTTAAAATGGATCCTATACTACTACCACCACTAAGCGCTTTGAACACGAGGGGCGACCGATGGAAAAAACAACCCGAGGGCCACCACCGCCGCGTCTTTTAATGGAGAGATCCGCCTGGCTTTGGGTGGGAGTGCCACTCCGTTGGCATGGCGACGCAGACAATGACGGCTTGGCAGTAAATGGTGTCCTCACATGCCACCCCCCCCCCCCCACACACACACACACACACACACACACCCTCCCCCTGTGTGTTGGAGCCTCTTTCTTGCACCTCCCCTCATCCAGCTCTTTTCTCTCCTCTCCACACCTCCTCCTACTATATAGGCCTTTACCGCATTATCTGTTTACCCTTCCCCTCCCTCCCTCCCGCTCTCCTTTCACTTTCCTTTCTCTGTCCCTCTGTCCTTTAGTACGGAGACTACCCCCCCCCCTCTCTCTCTCTCTCTCCCTCTCCCTTTCACTCTTTTAGAGGGGTGGCTGTACATGGTCCCCCCAATGACATTAGAATACTTGTGTGTGTGTGTGTGTGTGTGTGTGTGTGTGTGTGTGTGTGTGTGTGTGTGTGTGTGTGTGTGTGTGTGTGTGTGTGTGTGTGTGTGTGTGTGTGTGTGTGTGTGTGTGTGTGTGTGTGTGTGTGTGTGTGTGTGTGTGTGTGCGTGCGTGCGCGCGCGCCCCCCCTAGGTGGGGTGTATTATTGGGGCTCATGACCCGCCTCTCAAATATGTGCGCTGTCTCCTCAAACTCCCCTCTGTCTCTCTCTCTCTCTCTCTCTCCACCACCTTCTGCTTTCCAGCACCGACCTCACTTAAAGGACCACTTCACTACTTTTCAACCTACCTTCATGTAATTGGTCCTCACCAATGTTCATGATAAAATGCCATAATTATATTTTTCTCATTCTGTGTCTCATGGGAGGAGGACTGTGGGTAGTTCAGAAGCCCGTCCGTCCACCAGTGACCTCATCGGCGGGGAATCCAAGCTAATAGAAACTGCAGGCTAAAGTTAATATAAGTATAACCTATAACTATATATGCATTGGAAATGACTTGAAATCCTGAAAAGTTACTTTTCAGGATTCCAATAAAAAAAATAGCAGATCATTTTATAGCAACATTTTTCCAGACAGACCCAGGTGGAGGTGCAGCCCGGCGCGGTTCCACCCTTCCTGTCTCTCTCTCACTCCCCTGGACAGCCTGGGCTGCATATTCACCCAGCTCTAAATCTTGGCTGAATGCTGCTGCTGTTGAGGTTGCCTGGCATCCGCCCTACGGTGAGCCTGCCGAGTCTGAGGGGGAGCAGGGAAAAAATAAAATAATGTCTGTATAATTAAGATTATAAAATCCTTCTTTTTTTAAATTTATGGCTCACAACCTTGGCTCCACAACAACTCCAGCGGGGCAAGTTATAACTTACGAGCCAAAACCCAGAAAAAGCTTGAGATTTTTTTTTTCTTCTTCTACAGCACGTCGTTAATGGTGTTGTTCTTTGTGCTGGATTTGGTGCCGGACAGTTTGTCTTTTTTTGAGGGGTGCCAGCCCCCCGGCCCCCCCTCGGCCCCCCCCCCCCCTACATCCAGCTTTTAGTTGCCGTCCACAAACTTCGCCTTAAACAAACCTAACGACTTATTAAATTCCCATTGACAGTGAATGGAGAATTTTACGTCATATATAGTGTCTGAGCAAATAGGCATAGTGTCTATTTTACGTCATATATAGTGTCTGAGCAAATAGGCATAGTGTCTATTTTACGTCATATATAGTGTCTGAGCAAATAGGCATAGTGTCTATTTTACGTCATATATAGTGTCTGAGCAAATAGGCATAGTGTCTATTTTACGTCATATATAGTGTCTGAGCAAATAGGCATAGTGTCTATTTTACGTCATATATAGTGTCTGAGCAAATAGACATAGTGTCTATTATACGTCATGATGATGTACGACGATAAGAGCCCCAACTCCATTCCCAAACCTTTTAGTAATTACTTCAAAAACAAATTCTCAAAAATCACACTCGCGTGAAGTGAGGGGCGCTCTTATCATCATACATCATCACATACCGTGCTCAGCCAATCATCACATTCCGTGCTACGGACACACAGACACACAAAGCGGTAGAACATTGAATACCACTGAAGGTTATTTAATATTTATATAGATATTGATATACCAGAGGTAAATGAACTAAGAACTATTTAGTGTATATTGCTATACCAGAGGTAAATGAACTAAGAACTATTTAGTGTATATTGATATACCAGATAGGTAAATGAACTAAGAACTATTTAGTGTATATTGATATACCAGAGGTAAATGAACTAAGAACTATTTAGTGTATATTGATATACCAGAGGTAAATGAACTAAGAACTATTTAGTGTATATTGATATACCAGAGGTAAATGAACTAAGAACTATTTAGTGTATATTGATATACCAGAGGTAAATGAACTAAGAACTATTTAGTGTATATTGATATACCAGAGGTAAATGAACTAAGAACTATTTAGTGTATATTGATATACCAGAGGTAAATGAACTAAGAACTATTTAGTGTATATTGATATACCAGAGGTAAATGAACTAAGAACTATTTAGTGTATATTGATATACCAGAGGTAAATGAACTAAGAACTATTTAGTGTATATTGATATACCAGAGGTAAATGAACTAAGAACTATTTAGTGTATATTGATATACCAGAGGTAAATGAACTAAGAACTATTTAGTGTATATTGATATACCAGAGGTAAATGAACTAAGAACTATTTAGTGTATATTGATATACCAGAGGTAAATGAACTAAGAACTATTTAGTGTATATTGATATACCAGAGGTAAATGAACTAAGAACATGATTTGAGAATGAAGGAAAATAATAGATTGTGACAGAATCATTCAAAGCAACAGAGTTCTCTTTAAATATAAAAAATGGAAATAAGTCAAGGATTGCTTTAACACTATAATGTGACAATATAGTTGTTAAATTAGAAAAACTACTATTGTTTGAGTTGTCTTTGAATAGTAAATACGGATTAAAGATATAAATCAAAATGCAAGACATAATTAATGAAGATCATGAACAAAGGATATTTTGTTTGCATGACATTGTTGAGAAGATGGTATAGGTCATTCTGTAAATTATTTAAAGGACCACTTCACCACTTTTCAACCTATCTTCATATAATAGGTCCTCACTAATAATCATGATAAAATGGCACAATTTCTTTCTACTCCGTCTGTGTCTCATAGGAGGTCTGTGGGCAGTTTAGAAACCGTCTTCCAGTGACATCATCATTAGGCAGATTTTTGAGTGGTGCAAACCACTCCAATAACCAGCTTTGTCTGTGTCTATGTATGTGTGTACCTGTACGTGTGTGTACCTGTACGTGGGACCCAAAAAAATGAGCATGGTTACTATGGTCACTGACATTACGTCAGACCACAGCTGATCAGGCTATATAAGACCTTGCACCACTCAGTTCACACGGGTGTGATTTTTTTTTAAACAATAATTTTTTACAAAAATGTTTAGATTTTCATTATCGTGAGAATGATGGCTTCCATTTTCCAAGGTCACTGCGGTCTGAGGGCCAGCTAAATATCAGGGTCACAAAGAAGACCCGCTTAAAGTCCAGAGGCGACTGAGCCTTTTCTGTTGTCCAAAATATGGAAGGCACTCTCCTCTCTACTTTTCTGTATTGTTGTACTTAATTAATGAAATAATAATAATAATAATAAAAAGAAGAAAAAAAACAGCATAAGAACTATTTTTTCACCACATTTTTTCACTATTTATACCGGTGTATATATACAGTATATTCTTTCAATAAATTAAATCGATTAGTTCGCTTATAACTGCCACTACAGTGAGGTCATGTCCCTGTCATGACATGTGCACAACTTCATGCGCATTGCTCATCGTCTTGACTCTCGGGGTCTCTGCTCTCCTGCTGGGTTTTATTGGTTCCCCTGAAACAGATACACGTTAAAACCATAACAAGGGACAGAGAGAGCAGAGAGAGCAGGGCCACGGCCACCGTAAGACCCACTGCTGTTTCTGTCGTCGTCGTTGTTGGTGTTGGTGTTGTTAATCGATACACCGCCATGGTTCTGTTGTATGCTCTCTTGTTGACCGGCTCTGAGGAGTCACAGGTGTACAAGCCAGCGTCTGTTTCCGAGGCGTCTCGAACGAGGAGGAATCCGCCGTACATGTTGTATTTGCTGCTGTCGGAGTGAAGTATTTGGTCCGCCAGACGCCAGTGGACCTGCGCCAGGTTGGAGTCCGGCTGGCAAGGCAGCAGAATGTTGTTCCCTGGAACCAGGGCCACATCTTCAACTGCTGGCTCTTCCGGCTCTGGACGAGGACATTGCGAAATGTCTCCCTTTAGACTCTGAATGGCAGTGTCGGAGGAAGACGCCAGGCTGGAGACTAGGCGGCATTGGTCAGAGGAGGGGTCCCAGGCACAGTAGGGGTCTCTGGCCAGGATACAGTCCACACAGGACAGGTAGCGGCTGCAGTCACTGACTGGCATCTGAACAGCACCAAACTCTGACCCTGCGTACAGCTGGCCCTTGCTGGAAGAGAGATGCAGAGTCCTGATGGGATTGGGGTCCTTATACAGCTGAATCTCTTTGATAATAAACATCTCCCCAGCGTAGTTCACAGCCTTCTGGATGTAGCCGTTGTCAGTGCCGATGAACATGACAGGGTATCTCTCACCATCTAGTGCCAATACACTATCCACTACAATCCGAGTCAACAGAGGCCCCTTTTTCACCACCATCGGGCCCCCATTGAGCGGCTGAACAGTCACAGCCATGAGGGGACGATCTCTGATGAACTCCAGGGTTTTGTCTGGTAGTTCCAAAGAGGTCTCAATCCCCTTTTTTCGAGCAACATCATTGATGCAAGCTCCCGGTCTGGGATCAGGCAACTTACCCGTGTACGTCACCCACTTGAACTCGCCATTAAAGCTTTCTCGCGATTTAAACCTCCCCTCACTGAACACGTTTCCAACGGCAGACACACTGTATGCACACACTGCAGACATGTCTGACGAGCTCGACTGAGGTGTAAAGACGGCATAGAAGATGCTCTCGTTCCAGTTTGGGCGCTTCAGCAGGAACACATCCTGGACAATGGAAGGCAGGAGGCTGTGCCCAGGGATGGGGCAGTCCAGACGTGCCTTCTGGAACGAAGTCCATTTATTCTGCAACGTCCGCGTACCTCCTATATCCCCCTTGCAGACACGAGCCACCCGCGACACCGCGAGTTTGCTGGAGAAGTCGTCATATTCCTCTGCCTTCTCGGTGAAGAACATGTAGACCTTATCGTCGTCACCATCGGCACTGCCGACGCTTTCGGGCACAAAGTCCATGTGGATGAAGGCGGGGTCACTGAGCCAAGAGCTTCTCCGGTCAGTTTGAATAGCCGAGGCTGAGCTGCGGAACTTTGTGAAACTGTGCTGATAGGCCAAGAAGTTGACTGCTGTTGCAGAATACAGATCAGTTCCAACCATGAGGGAAGAGTGTCTGTGGAAAGGATTAAAGGGACACTTCCCCCTCCCGTCCTCGAGCTTTCCCTCCAGACTCAACTGTCCATCAGAATACGTCATGTAGTCGCAGGTGGGTTTAAAAGCATTTGTTCCACAGACATACATCCTGGGATCATTCACCTTGCCACCTCCCAGTGTGTGCAACGTCCGAATGTAGTTACGGCATTCCACCTCCGCATCTTTTCCCTTGGATGAACACTCCCTCTGTTCTGCTTCGGTAACCCTCCAATGAACTGCAGCTTTCTTATCGGCGATGTTGTCGATATTCAGGGCATAGATTGCATCTCTGGAACCGAGAAGCAGCAGACCCAAATCCTCTCTCATGAGCATGGTGGTGTAGTTCCAGATCCCCTCCTCTCTGAACGTCTTCAGCTCGTTCTGGTAGGTGACGGTCTTTCGTGGAATGCCGAAGTGAGTGTTGGACGTGCCATAGGACATGGGGAGAAGACATCCCCAGAGAATGAAGAAAACATACAGAGGAGACATGGTCTATATATGGTTCAGGTGTGGGAAACAAGCACTGATGCTCCTGTCAGGAAAGTTATAGGTCACGGTATATAAAGTTCTACGAGTTTGTCTTACAATTGTCTGCTCTGATGGCGTCTCCTGGATTGTATGATGTATCGCTTTGCTGTATTGATAGTGTAAATGGCACTCTTGGGCTGCTGCTTTTATTTGACACTCCGGTCATCAGAGTGACGTCACAGTGATGTCACGGTCTCTCATGCCCAAATATAGAGTTCAATGTCAGTCTCGCCCCCAAATATGGACATCCATGACATCAGATTCCAGTCTGACGTCATGGTAACCATAGCAACCTGATATAAACAAACATGGACGCAAGGCAAGGGCTTTTTTAACAACTATAGTCGTGTGGGTGTGTCCCTGTTATGCCCATATATGGAGTCTGTCTTTCTGCCTGTGCCCCTTGTATGCTCATATAAAGAGTTCCCTGATGTATCTTCTCATCACTATATGCCCATTTGAGTACCACAGAGTTGGGGCGCCCCTCACACCCATGTCGCACTGCTGACCCGGCTGATATGCCCATATATGGAGATAGCTGTTTCTGTCAGTCCATGTCACTGTTATGCCCATATATGGAGATCTCTATTGTCTACAGTATTTGTCTGTCTTTCTGCCTGTGCCCCTTATATGCTCATACAAAGAGTTCCCTGATGTATCTTCTCATCACTATATGCCCATTTGAGACAGTACCACATCTAGAGTTGGGGCGCCCCTCACACCCATGTCGCACTGCTGACCCGGCTGATATGCCCATATATGGAGATAGCTGTTTCTGTCAGTCCATGTCACTGTTATGCCCATATATGGAGATCCCTGCTGGCATTATGCCCATATATGGGTATGTCCACTTTTGTGCCCATATGAAGCTGACTGATTTGTTTGCTCCTGATGCCATTACGACACATTGACACCCACAGTTTTATCCACCCTCTCCCCATTTTTTGAGTGGTGCAACCACTTCCTTACGGAGCTATGTGTGTGGGTGGATGGCTGTCTGGGTGGGTGGGTGGCTGGGTGGGTCTGAGCACGAAAACAGCATGGTTTTTTTTCACCACCTGTGCACAACCTAACACACACACACAAACACACACGCACATATTAACTGTATATATATGATGCTTTCGGGTGTGCCAGTATAGTACAGTACAGTACCCCCCCGGAAACCCCCACACAGAGTTGCACCACTCACTTCACACGGGTGTGATTTTTTTAATCTTTTGAGTGCTCGGATCGCTGCCTTGTCTTTAGTATCAACACTCCATATTTGGGTGTAGCTGCTTTGGGAACTCCTTCTATGGTTATGGCTGAGTCATTGTGACACACGTGTGTGTCAGAGTCGTCCGGTCCGTCCTCCCTTAAGTCAATTGTAATAGAGGACGTCAGTGTGCTGAGGGGACGTCATATGGTCATGCCCATATGTGGACATATTGGTCGGATTGGTGGCTCTGTATACAACCACTTATCCGACTGACTCGATGCCGGGCACTGCATTGTGACCTTGTTACTTTTGTTACTTTTGTTACTTTTGTGTGACACACGATGAAGTCATATGCAGATTACTAGGTTTGCACATCCGCGTAGTGTGGTTGTGCTATATGTTGCTATATGTGAGGGCCGTGTAGCTGCAGAGGGGGGAGGAGGGAGAGGGCTAGAGAGGGAGGGAGAAAGAGAAGGGGGAAGGAGAGAGAAAGAGAGAGAGGAGAGGGAGAGATGTGAGTTGTGAGGGCCCTCAGGGGTGGATGTGCAAGGCTATAGGTTTATAGATGTGAGGGCCGTGTATAGCGGCCTCAACCTCGAACTCCCCCAGAATTCAGCACACTGTATTTCCATGCATTACGCACTAATAGGAGTCCCGTGCTCACATAAATTACCTTCATTGTAAAAGCAACAAGCGTACAACTTGTTCTCTACCATTAAATTCCCCTTGTCTGCGTAAGACCAACCTCGCCCTCATTCCCTCCATTCCCCCCCCTTAATTCACACCTCATTTCATGTCATAAATCCACTTGGCCCTCATATCTAACTAGTAAAGCATACAATCTTTCCCACTAATAGGCCATAATAACTTAATAAGCTATTTTTCCACTGCAGCGGCTATTGTTCTTATGTCTAAATTTCAACTGTATACTTCTACAGTTTGCTCTCTTTTGTTCAGCTGTCTAGAAGCTTCTCAGTGCTGGAGATGAGGTGCAGAATGTGTGTGTTTATGCATACTTCATGGTGCGTGCGGTAATGTGCATTATTAAAGTGCATTGAGAGGAGTCGCTATAGCAAACTTTCACATTCAAATCTGGCGTGTTCATTTAAACTTGTTTAAAAGTGTACAAAAGGGTCCATTTTGTACACTCTGGGTTAAATTAATTAAAGGGGGTGCAAGTCAGTGGGTTTTCACCCAGTGGTCCTTGTGGGAGTTCCAGGTGGTCCCCAGCTCAATGAAGGAGAGTTGGTAACCAAATGGATCCTTATTAGATCTTTAACTCTTTCGTAAATGAACCCAAATGGACCCGTAAGGGTCCGTTTGGTTTCATTTTACGCTCTCAAGACAAGTTACGTTATTGTTAAAGGACCACTTCACCACTTTTCAACCTATCTTCATATAATAGGTCCTCACTAATAATCATGATAAAATGGCACCATTTTTTTTTACTCAGTCTGTGTCTCATAGGAGGGCTGTGGGCAGTTCAGAAACCCGTCCACCAGTGACATCATCGATGGGGAATACAAGCTAATAGAAACTGCAGGCCTTCTATTCCTGAAAAGTTGCAATGCGAAAATGATAGCCATCATTCTCATGATAATACAAATCTAAACATTTTCGTAAAAGAATATTGTTTAAAAATAAATCTGCCTAATGATGATGTCACTGGTGGACGGGTTTCTGAACTGCCCACAGCCCTCCTATGAGACACAGACTGAGTAGAAAACAATGGTGCCATTTTATATGAAGATAGGTTGAAAAGTGGTGAAGTGGTCCTTTAACACTCATACTTTACATTGTGTGTATTTCACATCATGCAGCTATACGTTCTATAGGCCGACACCTCCTCTTCCTCAACCATCTCTCCCACTTAGAGAGCCTTAACTTAACAGACATTGGCAGCCATTCCCGATTAGACACGCATCTGAGAAATGTCAAAAATGTCTCATGCAACATGTCTAAGCTCAACTGGTCCACCAAGACGTTTTTACAGGAGCGATAAAGGGCCAGGCATCGGCAGCTGAGGAGGGTTCAGAGAGAGGAGGCGGGAGGCAGTGCATGCCACGGGCTGGGCACTGGGTTTTTTGGGTTGTTTTTTTTACCCTACTACTAACCTCGCGTCACCAGGCTTTCCTGGTCTGTGTAGCCCAACACACACCGTCTGTGAACGCCGCACGTCAAAACAGCCGCCTCCGTTATTTTCAATGAACCTATCCCACACCGGCGGCGTCAGACGCGCGCTGGTGCGCGTTCACGCCTCGCCTGACGCGCCGATACGCCGCTGTTCTATTTTCCAGGCGTTGCCGCACGGCCTCCATCCGGGAATCCGTGGGCGTGGCCGGTAGCGTGCCACGTCCTGTGGGTGTTGCTGTGCGGCTATGACACGCGGCAATACTGTGCCGCGTCGCTGCGCACCCGCTTCACAGACGGTGTGTTTTGGGCTTGTTACTAAATCGACGCGTGATCCGGTCAGGAGCGGATGATGATATCGTGACTCGTTCTCTCGTAGCCTGAGCTTTTATTTGGGAATGTATGTATTATGTAAACTCGTTATAATTTGGCGACCCCCCGAGGGGTCGCGACCCACGGGTTGAGAACCCCTGTGTTACACCTGGGAACAATACAGTTAACACTTGTGACATAATGATATCATCCGCTCCATCCTGACCGGATCTTAAACCCGAAAAGGAATGTTGCCCTGCATTTTTACAGTGCCTTTAGGACAGCATGACACTGTGGAAGAAGCACGGCTCTTAACTGATTTCTCACTTGCTTGTAAAGGTCAAGAACATATTGAGCCCCTTTTTCGCTTCAAGGGTTTATCAACAATGAGATAGAGGTGGCTCAGCATGCAGTTATAGTGCACATAACAGACATTTCGGCCATTTGAAAATAGCCGATCTATACAAGCTCACAATGCGTAGGCGACTCATGATTGAAAACTTGAAATGGGACATATAATGACTACTTTTACTTTTGGTAAGTAAATTTGAATGGCATTAAAATTAATGCCAATACTTTTACCCAAGTACATTTTGAATTCAGGACTTTTTAGTAAAAAAAAATTCCACCACTGCAGACCATATGGGTTTGAATCCAACTCCCGTGTTCTGTCTCGTATGCCTCTGCCCGTGGTTTCCTGTCTTTCTACGCTGTCTATGCGCTGACCTGTCCATCTGTATATATCTGATATCCGTTCACCCCCCCCCAGTGGACAGGACAAGCCACCTGCGACTCAGCTGACCGCTATATGGGTACGGCGTGGCCATTTGCAGAAATGCTTAGCAAGTCAAATCCTTTCAACTCCTGACAGGCTGCAGTTGGGTGTAGAGAGGCCTCAGAAGGGCCTGGCTGGCTCTGCAAGCAGCAACAGGCCAGGGTGCGGTCACTGGTGGAGCTGCCATGGGAGGGGGGGGGGGGTCACTGGTGGAGCTGCCATGTGGGGATAGATGGGAGTGGGGGGTTCACTTCACATGAGGGGGGGGGGGGGGGGGGGGGGGTGGTCCGTTGTACAGTACCACAGCCAACAAACCCCCGAACACATCATATCTATATTGCTGTAAAAACTTGGACATGGAAATCATAAACTCACAGACATACAGTATTTGTACAGAACTGCAGCATAACATTTCTGCAAGATTACTTATTTTCGAAGTGCATGGAAAGTACCTCATGGTTGTACTTCCTCTCCTTAAAAAAACAGGTGTTCTTTCCTAGGTCTATTCCAGGAACACAGTTTTCCTTTTTCTATTTAATTAGCCATCTCTGTAAACGTATTGGCCAATATCATCTTAGACTCAGACTATGCCATGCATGTAAGTCAGTGTACAGATAGGGACTCATTGCTATAAGAGTGTATAGACGCCTGGCCTGAAGGTGCAAATATTGCTCTGTTTCATCCAGTGCTGCAATCAAATGATTTGATTATGTTAAATTATCATTTGTCTGGTAATTATTTTTCACATAGAGGGCCACTATAGTTCCACACTCACTCCAGAGGGGCCACATTGCATATTACTGTCGTAGCAAAAATAGTCGATCTACAATCTCAAAACGCATCGCACTGCCACATAAAAAAAAGACAATTACATTTTAATACTAGTAATTAGCTGAAATCATTAATATATCAGTATTCCGATATTAACCTGCGGGCCACATTAAGTGAAGGTGGGGGCCGCATGTGGCCCCTGCCCTGGGCCGCCATATCAGATTGTTATAATGTTACATATTACATTATATTACAAATGGATGCACTGTGATCCGGTGTATGACAGACATAAATTACTGAGCATGCAAGTCCATCTCAAACCCCAGATTCAACCGGTTGTGGCCTAGTAGTAACATCAAATACTTCTGCATGGGCAGCGTTGAATAGGATAGTACAGCTGTAGCCTAGTTGTGGTTTCCTCGGTCGGACACCATGAACATGGGAAAGAAAGATCCATGTCTGTGTTATGAGTTTGCGGTCAGTGCATTGGCGCCCGTAAATTGAACCAAATAAAGTATCATGGCCAGAATTCATAATGCACTCGCAAAAAAAAAAACTGCAGCCCCTCAAAGCCATGAGATACGGGGAGAGTTGCCCATGTATGATCTTCTGGGTGCTTCTGGGTTTGACACCCAGAAGCACAGAAGAGAGGAAGGAAGGAAAAACACCCGACAACTATTACTGTAACTATATGAGCTGAACACATATCAGATTGTATGCACTCATATCAGAGTTGAATTGAGCATCTTGAAGGTTCCATACTTCAATCTAGAGAGGTAGCATGTTGGTGGAGCCTGTTTTATTATTATTATTATTATTATTATTATTATTATTATTATTACACGTTTCAACAATAATTCCATTTGTAGATCATTTTGTGACACATACATGTGTGAAGAAATGTATTTCATGTCCTAGTTTGAGTATTGAAAGAAAATTAAACAACATACTGGGTGATAACAAGACAATATTGGTTAAATTATGGTTGAATATTTAACACCGAAATGTAGTGTACGGGGGAAAAAAGGTTTTGTTTTGTGTAGTGGAATATATATGGTCATTGGTCATTCATTTTCTGTTGACAAGGTTTCATCATAGGGGAGCTGTGGGGAGAAAAAAAATCATGTTAGCAATAGTTCCAGGAAGTGAGGTACCAGGAAGGAACATCTATAAAGGTACAGGAAGTGATGCGGCTGGAGTTCCATTTTAGCTATCAAAAAGAGTGTTTGGTGGTGGTATGTCATATAGAGACTCTTTTGAGGCCAATACTAAACTATAATCAGAAATTGATAAACCACAGAGTAGTGGGGCCGGAAAAATGTTGAGATCTGGAAGAAGAAAAGTTTGGTCAGGGAACATTTCTGAGGGTTTAGCTCTGAATCCCTTCATGAAGGACAACGTGCTGTGGCCTCCTGACTTGAAGATTGGGTGAGGAATATACTTTTATACTTTTTTTTTAGCAATGCATTGTCTTTTTATTTTCTAACTTCATGGATTACTTGATTTTTGGACAATAGAAGATCTACAATGGTTTGATTACTTACTTTCAACTGAAGTGAATTATTCTTTTTCTTTGGTCAAGTTAAAATTAGATAAGAATATTGCAATTTAACTTCAAAGGCAACAGTTTTGTGTTGTCCTTTATTTTGGTCTGCAATAATACTCTGGATAAAGAATTACTGACGCAGGTACATGACCTTTATTTCTTATTTCATAAGTTCTGTAATATAACTCAGACATACAATGTTATGGTTCTGATTGTTATACATATTACATTATATTACAAATGGATGCACTGTGATCCGGTGTATGCCAGACATAAATTACTGCTCAAAAGAGCATGCAAGTCCATCTCAAACCCCAGATTCAACCGGTTGTGGCCTAGTAACATCAAATACTTCTGCATGGGCAGCGTTGAATAGGATAGTACAGCTGTAGCCTAGTTGTGGTTTCCTCGGTCGGACACCATGAACATGGGAAAGAAAGATCCATGTCTGTGTTATGAGTTTGCGGTCATTGCATTGGCGCCCGTAAATTGAACCAAATAAAGGATCATGGCCAGAATTCATAATGCACTCGCAAAGAAAAAAAAACCTTCAGCCCCTCAAAGCCATAATCCGGAGATACGGGGAGAGATGCACTGATCCTAGCAATCCCCTAGTGGCATGCAGCCTGGCCTGCTCTCGTCTGATCCTAGCTATCCCCTAGTGGCATGCAGCCTGGCCTGCTCTCGTCTGATCCTAGCTATCCCCTAGTGGCATCCAGCCTGGCCTGCTCTCGTCTGATCCTAGCTATCCCCTAGTGGCATGCAGCCTGGCCTGCTCTCGTCTGATCCTAGCTATCCCCTAGTGGCATCCAGCCTGGCTGCTCTCGTCTGATCCTAGCTATCCCCTAGTGGCATGCAGCCTGGCCTGCTCTCGTCTGATCCTAGCTATCCCCTAGTGGCATCCAGCCTGGCCTGGATACGGGGAGAGATGCACTGATCCTAGCTATCCCCTAGTGGCATGCAGCCTGGCTGCTCTCGTCTGATCCTAGCTATCCCCTAGTGGCATGCAGCCTGGCCTGCTCTCGTCTGATCCTAGCTATCCCCTAGTGGCATGCAGCCTGGCCTGCTCTCGTCTGATCCTAGCTATCCCCTAGTGGCATCCAGCCTGGCTGCTCTCGTCTGATCCTAGCTATCCCCTAGTGGCATCCAGCCTGGCTGCTCTCGTCTGATCCTAGCTATCCCCTAGTGGCATCCAGCCTGGCTGCTCTCGTCTGATCCTAGCTATCCCCTAGTGGCATCCAGCCTGGCTGCTCTCGTCTGATCCTAGCTATCCCCTAGTGGCATCCAGCCTGGCTGCTCTCGTCTGATCCTAGCTATCCCCTAGTGGCATCCAGCCTGGCTGCTCTCGTCTGATCCTAGCTATCCCCTATAGTGGCATCCAGCCTGGCTGCTCTCGTCTGATCCTAGCTATCCCCTAGTGGCATCCAGCCTGGCTGCTCTCGTCTGATCCTAGCTATCCCCTAGTGGCATGCAGCCTGGCCTGCTCTCGTCTGATCCTAGCTATCCCCTAGTGGCATCCAGCCTGGCTGCTCTCGTCTGATCCTAGCTATCCCCTAGTGGCATGCAGCCTGGCCTGCTCTCGTCTGATCCTAGCTATCCCCTAGTGGCATGCAGCCTGGCCTGCTCTCGTCTGATCCTAGCTATCCCCTAGTGGCATGCAGCCTGGCTGCTCTCGTCTGATCCTAGCTATCCCCTAGTGGCATCCAGCCTGGCTGCTCTCGTCTGATCCTAGCTATCCCCTAGTGGCATGCAGCCTGGCTGCTCTCGTCTGATCCTAGCTATCCCCTAGTGGCATGCAGCCTGGCTGCTCTCGTCTGATCCTAGCTATCCCCTAGTGGCATGCAGCCTGGCCTGGTCTCGTCCCGCCACTGTGGCTGTTGGATCCGGGCCCATCAGTGGCTCACACAGCAGGGCTGATCAGAAACACAGAACCTGACCGGCTCTGAACTACTGCTGGGTTACTTTGCATGGGTCTGTGCGTGAGTGCGCAGGATTAAAGATTCTTCCAGAAGCTTATTACTGTCTGTTCCAACAACACTGCATGCCTGGATCTGACTCAGTCACTTAAGACCTGTTCGTTTCATACCCGTAATACTGCCTGGAACAATTTATGTTATGTTTGGAAATGTAGGTTAAAATGGTATTTATCTCTCGTGAGGCATCTGCAGTGGATAGCTATCTCGGAGAGAAAAGATGAACTGCTTCAACTATTCTCCCATGTCCACAAAAAAGATGACGGCGATAGCCAAAAGTCCACGGGTGATGGTGCGTTCACATGGGCAGATGCGGTGTGATTTGATTTGTAGCAGCTACATGCATCGTTCTCAAGCCTTTGCAACGTCATGTCGCTGGCTTCCATTGACAATGAAAGGAAGACTGCATTGTTTAATTAATCTGCCCCGTGTGTGTGTGAATGTGAGTGAGTTTTCCTGTCCAGGTATCCAGGTTGTCATGATGTGGGGGTCATTGTTAAGCATAGCTTGTAGTGGTCAGTCTTTCAGTGGGGTTTCAACCAACTCTTTCTCAGGTCAGTGTATGAGGCCACAGTGAAGAGAGAGTTATTCGCAGAGGGGGTATTTTTTTTTTTGCTACAAAATATCCCCTTCACTGGTTAGTGAGCAACACCAGCCACAAATCCCTGCTTTTGGCCAACAGACTTGCTGAATTTGCAGAAAGAGAAAGAAACGGGGGAGGGGGGGTTTTGCAGTCGAAAAGAGGGAAGAAAACAGTGGGCTGCCATGCAAATTAAGTGCAGATTCTGTATATATGAATCTTTTTTTCATGTCACAAATGGAAAAAAAAAGAAAAGGCGAAGATGAAAAATGGAGAGAAATAAACATAGTTGGGCTGGCTGGGGCCCTTGTTTCATTTGGCGGATTGCAACCCAGCACCATTACAGCCCAGTCATTAACCTGGAATCCAGAGGAGGGGGGGGGCAGTGCTCCGTTTCCTCTCCTTCTTTCTCTCTCTCTCTCTCTCTCTCTCTCTCTCTCTCTCTCTCTCTCTCTCTCTCTCTCTCTCTCTCTCTCACTCACTCACTCTTTTGCTTCCCTCTTTATCTTCTCTCTCTTTCCCAGTATCTACTGCCTATATCCCTAACACCAGTATCTACTACCTATATCCCTAACACCAGTATCTACTACCTATATCCCTAACACCAGTATCTACTGCCTATATCCCTAACACCAGTATCTACTGCCTATATCCCTAACACCAGTATCTACTGCCTATATCCCTAACACCAGTATCTACTGCCTATATCCCTAACACCAGTATCTACTGCCTATATCCCTAACACCAGTATCTACTGCCTATATCCCTTAACACCAGTATCTACTGCCTATATCCCTTAACACCAGTATCTACTGCCTATATCCCTAACACCAGTATCTACTGCCTATATCCCTTAACACCAGTATCTACTGCCTATATCCCTAACACCAGTATCTACTGTCTATATCCCTAACACCAGTATCTACTGCCTATATCCCTAACACCAGTATCTACTGCCTATATCCCTAACACCAGTATCTACTGCCTATATCCCTAACACCAGTATCTACTGCCTATATCCCTAACACCAGTATCTACTGCCTATATCCCTTAACACCAGTATCTACTGCCTATATCCCTAACACCAGTATCTACTGCCTATATCCCTAACACCAGTATCTACTGCCTATATCCCTAACACCAGTATCTACTGCCTATATCCCTAACACCAGTATCTACTGCCTATATCCCTGACACCAGTATCTACTGCCTATATCCCTAACACCAGTATCTACTGCCTATATCCCTAACACCAGTATCTACTGCCTATATCCCTAACACCAGTATCTACTGCCTATATCCCTTAACACCAGTATCTACTGCCTATATCCCTAACACCAGTATCTACTGCCTATATCCCTTAACACCAGTATCTACTGCCTATATCCCTAACACCAGTATCTACTGCCTATATCCCTTAACACCAGTATCTACTGCCTATATCCCTAACACCAGTATCTACTGCCTATATCCCTTAACACCAGTATCTACTGCCTATATCCCTTAACACCAGTATCTACTGCCTATATCCCTTAACACCAGTATCTACTGCCTATATCCCTTAACACCAGTATCTACTGCCTATATCCCTAACACCAGTATCTACTGCCTATATCCCTAACACCAGTATCTACTGCCTATATCCCTAACACCAGTATCTACTGCCTATATCCCTAACACCAGTATCTACTGCCTATATCCCTAACACCAGTATCTACTGCCTATATCCCTTAACACCAGTATCTACTGCCTATATCCCTTAACACCAGTATCTACTGCCTATATCCCTTAACACCAGTATCTACTGCCTATATCCCTTAACACCAGTATCTACTGCCTATATCCCTTAACACCAGTATCTACTGCCTATATCCCTAACACCAGTATCTACTGCCTATATCCCTAACACCAGTATCTACTGCCTATATCCCTAACACCAGTATCTACTGCCTATATCCCTAACACCAGTATCTACTGCCTATATCCCTTAACACCAGTATCTACTGCCTATATCCCTAACACCAGTATCTACTGCCTATATCCCTTAACACCAGTATCTACTGCCTATATCCCTAACACCAGTATCTACTGCCTATATCCCTAACACCAGTATCTACTGCCTATATCCCTTAACACCAGTATCTACTGCCTATATCCCTAACACCAGTATCTACTGCCTATATCCCTTAACACCAGTATCTACTGCCTATATCCCTTAACACCAGTATCTACTGCCTATATCCCTTAACACCAGTATCTACTGCCTATATCCCTAACACCAGTATCTACTGCCTATATCCCTAACACCAGTGGTTCCGGCGACCCCTATAGGGGTCCTTGAGGGAGTTCCAGGGGGTCCCCAGCTAAATGATATAGTTAGGAACCAAATGGACCCTTATGGGTCTGTATCTCAGAAAGTGTACAAATGGAACCATTTGTATACACTCTCAGAGTTCAATTATATTTGGGGTCCTTGGCATATATGTTCAAACAAATGGGGGGTCCGCCGGCTAATGAGTATCATTTTGGGGGTCCTTGACATGAAAAAGTTTGGGAACCACTGCCCAACACTATCTCAACAACGCCCCCCCCCCCCCTCTCTCTCTCTCTCTCTGTCTCTCTCTCTCTCTCTCTCCAAAATACATTTTCCATTTCTCTCTCGACAATCTGCTCCTTTTCTCCACACTACATTATATTCTTGTTTTCTTTGTTTCCATTCATATTCATTTCAATTCTATTATTTTCTGCATGCTTTCTCAGATGCTTCTCTCTCTCTCTCTCTCTCTCTCTCTCTCTCTCTCTCTCGCTCTCTCTCTCTCTCTCTCTCTCTCTCTCTCTCTCTCTCTCTCTCTCTCTCTCTCTCTCTCTCTCTCTCTCTCTCTCTCTCTCTCTCTCCCCCCCCCCATGTCACTCTATTTCTCTCTCACACTCTCCTCTTAATTCTCTTGTCTTCTGTTCTGAGTCTGACTCAAGTTTTTTTTTTCTGACCTGCTCCCTTCGCTGTCGTCTCCGGGCGTAATTTCAAGGCAATTCTAATTCACTTAAAACTCCTTAAAGTAAGTCTGGCACACTGTACAGGAGGGGCTGTTTGAAGGCTGGACGAGTAAATCTACTGGTGTGAGCTTGTATTAACGAAGGTTTTTTTTTTCTTCTTCCAAGTGTGCCATTTTACGAAAGAAAGAAGGAAAGAAATGATAATAATAAGAACCAGTGGGTTAGAGTTTACAAGGCACTCTGGAGGCCAATGCCGAAATATGAGGAATAACATAACAAAAAATATGATCTGCTGTATTGCGGGAAAAGGAAGTGTTTGGGGTTTCTGGTCTAGGTTATTACAGTTTCATACCGCAAGAAATGGGTATCCTCTCTGGGGGGAATGTGGAGTCTTGGTGTGAACCCACGTCGGTCTGGGGCCTCTGGGTTTTACTGTTCGCTTCAGAAGATGGCCCCGTTCTGCCCAAACCACACATGAATGGGAAACCCAAAAAGAAGAACTTAAGACTTAAGTGCTTGAATCAGAAACGTATGTGCTTGCAGCGCACAATGCCAGCCTCACCACAACAGATTGCCAGGCGCAGGCAGGCCTCTATACCTCTTACGTTTTAAAGAGGAGGGAATTGGAGTATTATTTTAAGATGGGAGAACTGGCGTCTCTCACTCACTGAGCAGCACACAAAGAGGCCTTAACAACAGAAAATGGCGATAATAGCGGTAGAAAAAGAAAATGAAGATAACATCTATTATGAAATGTTATAGCAGGCGACCGGGGGTTCACCATTTTTGAGATGGCGAGACACAGGCAGACGCTCTGCATTATTCTGCGCCGCTTTAAAGCTTTTTTTGATTGAATTGATTGATTGATTGAAAATTGTATTAACAGTTTGCAGAATTACAGTACATTTCAAGCACAAACTCAATACAAAGGCTGTTAACTGTGAGTGGACGACCCAATTAAGCATTACACTTGTTTACAACAGGGTCCACCATGTTCAATTCATCAAAACATTTAGAGACGTACAAATAGACACTTCTATATAGACAGAACAGTACAGGAATTCATCTCCTCTCCTCTCTGACAGACAGACAGACAGACAGACAGCCTCCTCTCCTCTCCTCTCCTCTCCTCTCCTCTCCTCTCTGACAGACAGACAGACAGACAGACAGACAGCCTCCTCTCCTCTCCTCTCCTCTCTGACAGACAGACAGACAGACAGACAGACAGACAGCCTCCTCTCCTCTCCTCTCCTCTCCTCTCCTCTCCTCTCTGACAGACAGACAGACAGACAGACAGACAGACAGCCTCCTCTCCTCTCCTCTCCTCTCTGACCGACAGACAGACAGACAGCCTCCTCCTCTCCTCTCCTCTCTGACGTTAAGTCTCCACTTAATTCTCTTGCAGCTCTTTAATGCAGCTGGCTCGGGGCAGTGTGATCTGTTCTTCCTCCTGGCCCGCTCCACTTAGCCCTCCATCACTCTGATGTCTGTCTACAGGAGAGGAGACAGACCTTGACTGACTTCTGCTCATGGCTCTGAGATCACCTGGCTTGAACCTGTACTTAGTATTTTAGTCTGTTTGTGTATTTGTAATCCTCGACTCTTCTTATGATATACATATAGGGCTCCATTTTCGTCACCGCTAAACCCCTTATCCCTAATCTTCTTTGCCTTTTTTTTTTACTATTTTGAAAAACATTTTTGAATAGTTCAACTAGCCAATCTACATTGACACATTGTGAGCTTGTAGACTGGCTATTTTAACTATTCAAAAATGTTTTGCAAAATAGTAAAAAGAAAAGGCAAAGAAGTTTGGGTTTTAGCGGTGACGAAAATGGAGCCCATACTCTCTAACAGTGTAACTTATTTTAATGACTCATTGTTCTGAAATCATGGCCTGTTCTTTTCATTTATTTTCTATTCTTTGTCTTTGTCCTATTTTATGTTTTCTTTTTCTTTTTAATTAAAGCTGCTATAAGCAATAATATGTCAACATTTTAATGACCTTTTTATTTTTTTATTTTTTGGTATTCAGACAGCCAGCAATGGGTAGAACGCTCCCCCAAAAAGTTAGTCTCTGTGACACATCTAGGGGAATCTGCATTCAAAGATTTTCCTATAAGCTTTGTCATTGGTCGCTTTGCCTGTCTGCTTCCTGATTGGTTAATCATTGCGACCGGGTTTTTTTCGACCAATGACAAAGCTTCTAGGAACATCTTTGAATGCAGATTGCGGCCCCCTAGATGTGTCACAGAGACTACATTTTTTTGCGAGCGTTCTACCCATTGCTGGCTGTCTGAATACCAAAATAATAAAAAGGTAATGATGCTCTATATGGGAAGTACAGAATTCATTCCATGTTGATCTGACCCCCCATGCCAAAGCACCAGCGCTCGCCCAGCAGGCTGCCGTCAACGAGGCGGATGTGTGCTCGCTCACTTCTCGCCCTCTGGTAAAGAATTAGAAGAATCTCTGCCAATGTTTACACTCACCTTTGAAGAATCACAGCGTCTTAATTGTACCTTGAAAGTCCTGCAGAAAATATTCCCATCGTTTGTTACCGAGTCAAAAAATAATCCACCGTTGGATGCTGCTATGAAACCCTGTTTAGCTGGTTCTGCAGGGAAAGACAATGGAAAAAACCACGGGTTTAGCGCAGTGGTTCCCAAACTTTTTCATGTCAAGGACCCCCAAATTGACACAAATTAGCCCGCGGACCCCCATTTGAAAAGATATGCAAGAGACGTTTTTCGGCTCTAGCAGTGATTCTCAACCCGTTTAATTTCAAGGACCCCCCACTTCGACATGCAGTAGTCTACGGACCCCCAATTTATATTGTAAAATCTATGTTAATTTAACTCTGAGAGTGTACAAATGGTTCCATGTGTACACTCTCTGTTACAGACCCATAATGGTCCATTTGGTTCCAAACTATCATTTAGCTGGGGACCCCCTGGAAGTCCCTCAGGTACCCCTGGGGGTCCCCGGACCCCACTTTGGTTTAGCGGGTTCTGCAGCGAACCTGTTAATTAAGTCCTTTTTTTTATGAATAAAAATGTTAAATACACAGAGAAGAGGGTTTGTTGAGCAGGTTTGCTGGTATCACAACCATAATCAGGTGGGGAAAATGGGACGTCAAAACTCTCAAAAGGATCTAACAAAAGGAATCATACCCAGATTGTTACCCAAAGTGCACGCTGTCGCTGCTCCACAATGCACAGCTCTCGGGCCCATCATGCCTCGACTAATACTATGACAAAGAATGTTCGTCGACTACCTTCTTTCACTGACAAAAGCTAAATGAAAACTAAATAAAAACTAAGCTATGATGACTAAAACTAAGACTAAATATAATTATTGAAAATTTTGTCAACAAATAAAAACTAGACTAAAATGTTACGGAGGGACTAGTGGACAAGAGATCCGGTATAAATCATTTTACACTTGGTTGCATGCTGAAAATAGCCGATCTACAAGCTCACAACGCATCGCAGCACGTGTAATAGCAGTCATTACGACGGCATCAAGGCCCGCCTTGATGCCGCCTTTAGTCGACTAAATCAACTGTAGATTTAGTCGACTAAAACTAGACCAACACTAAAACATTCCAGGTGACTAAAACGAAATGAAAACGATTCAAGGGACTATATGACTATTTGCTTTCAAAATTCAACACGGCACGCCAGTCATGCAGGGCCAGCGATCTGTGGCATTGTGCCAAGGGGGAGTGGTGGAGAGGGTGGGTGGCATCAGCTCACCATGCTCTGTGGACAGATTTGCCGTGCCTGCCACGCATTCATCCGTTTCACAGAGTCAACAGAGAGACGGTGCATGCACGACGTGCGTGCATGTGCGTTCCTCTCGTCCACTGATCCGGTGGGGCGAGTGGAGTGTGCACAGTTTTGTTTTGTGAGGCCCAAAATACACACATACAGAACACATGTTCTGTCTTCTGTGTCTTGTCTTGTCTGTGTTTAATGGCCGCCACAATGCATTTCCAATGGGAGTCGCATGGTTTGACCAAACATTTAATTGTGTTCGATGGCCCGTGTTCAAAAATGTTGAGTCAAACCATGTGACTCCCGTTAGAAATGCACTGTGGAAGCCATTAAACGTAGACAAGACACAGAGCGTGTGTTCTGTATGTGTGTATGGGGCCTCAGTCATATTCAGTGTCTGCAGGCACGACAGATAATTTAGGGCGGAGAGAAAGGGGGGGTGGGGTTATTATTATTAATGTAAGGGGTTTTGTGTGAGGGGGGGGGGGGGGGGTACAGGGAGTGGGCGTGTTGCAGGGTCTGCCGGTGGGGTCAGGCCGGGGGTGACACTGATGTCAGTCACGTTTTGGGGGCTGACAGGACAGACAGACAGGCCGGCCGGCTGTGGGAACCGATGACAGGGGGGCCCTCAGAGGCCTTCATGGGTTAACATGGGATGGGGGGGGGGGGTTATTCTGCACACAGGAAATACGCTGATGACAGATGAATGGAGAGATCAAGTCAATGAGGACAGCGTAGTAGGGTGCATGGGCAGAGGAAGGGGGGGCAGGGGATGACACCAGTAGGGGGGGGAGGGGGGGTCCGGATGGTGGGGTGGGTGACGGGATGGCTTGTACTGTAGATCGGTTATTCTCAAGTGGATGGAATGTGGGGGTTGGAGAGGAGAGGAGAGGAGAGGAGAGGAGAGGAGAGGAGAGGAGGGGAGGGGAGGGGAGAGGAGAGGGGTGAACTTGGATTGAGGCAGAGGTTTGAGCTGCAGTCAGTGGTGGAGAAAGTATACTACTCACACTTTGTATACTTTGTAAAAAAAAGTATCAATACTGCAGTGTAGAAATACTCTGTTACAAGTAATTATCCGGAATTCAAAATGTAATTGAGTAAAAGTACAAAAGTGTTGGCATCAACGTCTACTATAAATTACCAAAAGTAACAGAAAATGTATAATAATCTGTATAATAATCTTTTGAAAATAACAGATACATTGTGAGCGACACATTGTGAGCTTGTAGATCTGTTATTTTCTAATGGCTGAAATGTATTTAGGGCCGAAGTGGTTAGTGCATGTTTTGCCATAATAATGACAATCTGCAAAGTAACTAGTACGTTTTTAAGTAAAGTATTTAGTGGTATTTAAAGTAATTTTACTTTAAGTACAGTACCAAAGTAAGCTTATACTTTCCACCACTGCAAGCCATGCACTGACTAGCCTGAGCTGCAGGCTGGAATAAAGTGTAACAATACATAAAATATTCAGTAGGCTGCATGGAAATGAATATGTTACGAACAGTGAGGCATTCACATCTTTATATTGTGTATACCGTATATTGTAAGCACGTCTTATTGTTATAAGTACCTTTGGTGATGTATTAGTATGTGTATATGATGCAGTCAGGAGTCTGGGGAAGACCTTCTTCCTTGGGAGGCAATAATAACGTACGTGAACATTAACCTTACCCCTCAGTGCGTGCGTACGTGCGTGCGTGCGTGCGTGCGTGCGTGCGTGCGTGCGTGTTGGTTTGAGTCCCTCACTGGAGGATATCTTCAGCTAACCTGCAGCTAAAGTACATTATTGGTAAACAGATCATGTAGCAATGCAGCACTACAGAAGGCACTTCCAGAATGACAGGCCAGATAGATAGAGGCTGCAGGTGTTACCGGGTGTTTCTAAGGGTGGCCAAGTTGACTGGGTTTAGAACTTTAGATTCAGCAGCTCCTTCCACACACACAGTCACAGAGCACAGCCGTAGGGTCTCTGTGTGCTCATTTACAAACGGCACAGCACAGCCGTAGGGTCTCTCTTCTTACAGGCTGTACAGCCGTACGTACAACCGAGGTACGGCTGTACAGCTAATGTTATTTAAACTAATATGATAATCCCTGCATTTGCAAGAAGTTGATGATATATACACTGTGTTGGGCAAGTTACTTTAAAGATGTAGTTGTAGCTAAGCTACTATAGCTGACATACCAAGTCTGAGTTACACTACAAGTCTTGTTGGTAATGTGGCAGAGGACATGTGTTATATCATTGAGTGATAAGAATAAAACATACATAGCGACAAGGGGATGGAAAGCCACTTCTCCATGTCCGTGGAGAAATTCTCTTTTTGATGTGAAGGGCAAACTGTACTCAATACACATTACCTGTGCACGTTTTTAACTTGATGTGCTGCTGAAAATGTAGTGATATTGCTTTTGTCAAGCTATACACGCTACACATGAAAAGAAGCCCAAAAGAAGCGACTATGCTACATATGAGCCCTTTAAACCTATATGCATCGGCTATTTAAAATATATATTATATATAAATTATAAAAGTGTAAAATGTGTGGTATATTTTTTGAAATATTTCAAACGACAAATCTTCTATGGGGTCCCTGCGGCATTATTTTCAGATGGGGGTCTGCAGACAAAATGCAGATTAATTGGGGGGTCCTTGACATGAACATATTTGAGAACCACTGGTTCAAACAACATTAGGAAACAACCCCAAATAAGCAACGATTCTTTAGAAACCAGCCCAAAAACCAAGTGATCTGTACTAGTCACAGGTGAAGGAAAACGAGCTCACAGTATTGTCTGGATGCATTATTGTTCCAAAGATCTTTAAATCACACGCATTGATATAAATCTCTCCCTTTATACCCAAACCAACAAATCACTTCAACGATTCTCTGTGGGAGAACGTGTTTTGCCCCATACGCAGATACATGTGAAAGAATTACACATATATTTCCCCTCAGAGCGAACACGTGCATCTGCTCCTCTTTGGAAGGCTGGGCGTGGATGGTGGAGCTTTGGGGAGCGTATGGATTTGAGCATTTTAATATGGAGCTGACCTGCAACCTCTATAACTTTGTGTTTAAGGGCAGTGAAAGTGAGCTGTCCTGGCTGGATCTCTCTCTCTCTCTCTCTCTCTGTGTGCTGTGCGCGCGTGTGTGCGTGTGCGTGCGTGTGTGCGTGCGTGTGTGCGTGTGCGCGCACGTGCACTCGTGTCTAGTTGTGAGGGCCAAATCTCCCAACAAGTGTAATTGAATTTGATAAATATAGACTTATGTTTTCCTGGTTCTCACAAGAGAAATGGTGCGCACGCATCTTTCAAAAGATTTGTATTCATTTGAAAACTTGACATGAGAAATTCTGCATAAATAATATACTTCCTACTTTTGGTACATTTTATTTGATCTACTATATATATATATATATATATATAATACTTTTGCATTCCGGACTTGTAACGGTGTACTTCTACACATTGCAGTATAGAGGGTATGTGCATGACATCATCATCATACGCGGTTATACCCAAGTTATGCGAGAGGGCCTACTGACTGAATGGCAAAAAACTACTTTCTGGCCATGACAGCCCATACATCCAAACAGAAAAGTCCTATCTGATTGCATTAAACGACGTTAAATGACATTAAACTCACTTTTCCACTCACTTTGCCACTCGATTTGCCATTCACTTTATGCATGCGCATACCAGTCTATAGATATACTTTTACTTAAGTAAAACATGTGTGTACTTTTTCCACCACAGGGGTTGTGTCTGTAGACTGGGCTGGTCCATGCAGGCTGGGCTGTATATAGGCCAGGCCAGGCCGCCCCCCTAAACCCCTGCATCTGGGCTGTCTGAGTGTACAGGCCAGGCCAGGCCGCCCCCCTAAACCCCTGCATCTGGGCGTCTGCATCAGGGTTTTAGGCGTCGATCCTCCTCCATCTAGGATATGGCTTATTTATGACCCGTGCCGAGCCTGGTCCAACAGTCGGAGACAGAGGGAGAGAGAGAGGAGAGTTGCATATACCCCGTGATGCATTGCATTCACCTCACACACTTTAGCAAAAAAAAAAAGCACATGCACCCGTGTACAGGCGCATGCGTGCACACACACTCACACACACACACACACACACATGCACACATGCACGTACACACATACGCACGCATGCACACGCCCGCCCGCCCGCACGCACACACACACACACACACACTGCCTGCAGATAAGACGATGGAAATATCTCCCATGATCTCATAAAGATCTAGTGCTAGACTGTATAGGATGAGCCATCTTCCCTGTTCGCCTTTTGGTCCCATGCATCTCTCTCTTTCTCTCTCTCTCTCTCTCTCTCTCTCTCTCTCTCTCTCTCTCTCTCTCTCTCTCTCTCTCTCTCTCTCTCTCTCTCTCTCTCTCTCTCTCTCTCTCTCTCTCTCCATACACACCCCATGTCTTTCTTTATCTCAACGTATATCACTGTAACAACTGTATTTGTCTCTCCCTCTGTCCCTCTCCCTAGTTTCCTCTCTTCCACTCTGTCCCTCTACCTGCTTCTCTCGCTCTCTCTCACTCTCTCTCTCTCCCTCTCAGACACACATACACACGTGCACGAGCACACACGCACAGAGTAAACCCTGTGCTCTGTTAAAAGGTTATAGCTCTCTGTTGTCTAAGATTATATTTTTTTATGACAGAAATTCCCCCTCCTTTTTTTTAATCTCTCATAACTCAACTGCAGTACGGGAGTGAAGGATCTCAAGTCAAGGAGACGGTCGTCTCAGCCCAGAAATCCATATAGCTGAACTTGAGATGAATTGACCTGTGGTTAAGACAGCAGAGTCTGCAGAGAGTGGTGTACTCTATGTATATGTAACTCTTACTTAAGCAGGCAGGAACACCTTTTAGTAAGGGCATTTTATCAGGTATTTGACTAATCTGGGAAATAAATCGTTACCAAGAAATTTCTTCACCAATGTGTTTCTAAAAGTGTCTAATAACATATACTAAAAGTTTGAAATTCAACTCCCGTGGGAAAGTTGAGTTATTAGCATAATATGTGACCATACCCTTAACATCCTATAAGGCAAAAAAGTCCAAATTTCATCATTCTTTAAGTAGCATGTGACATATGAAACTAGGGGGTTTTCATGATTCTGAATCCATTCCAAGCATTAGTTTTGCACAAAAAACACTCCTTGGGCTAAATTAGGCCATATCCACTTGACCAAATGTGCTGACCTCATCACGTTTGTGAGGCCGTTTTCCCCCCAATGAGTGTTTTTTGTGCAAAACTAATGCTTGGAATGGATTCAGAATCATGAAAACCCCCTAGTTTCATATGTCACATGCTACTTAAAGAATGATGAAATTTTGACTTTTTTGCCTTATATAGGATGTTATGGGTATGGTCACATATTATGCTAATAACTCAACTTTCCCACGGGAGTTGAATTTCAAACTTTTAGTACATGTTATTAGACACCTTTAGAAACACATTGGTGAAGAAATTTCTTGGTAACGATTTAGTTCCCAGATTTTCATAGATTTCTCTTACTATTTGTTTAAAGGACAACTTTCGTTTTTTTCAACCAAGGTTCATGTTTTAGGTTATTAGAGAAAGTAAAAGATGATTTTTTTTTTCATTTTCTGCTTTCTTTCGTTTTAGGGATTTTAGCCGTTTTTGACAGGGGGCTAAATATGTATTGTTTTACAAAATGTTATAGCGATTTCTTTTTTTATTATTTACTATAGTCCTACTAGACCCCAATAAATTAGACCTGGCCACAAAAGATCACGGGATCTACTGAATGTGCCAAACTGACATATTCACACAGTGCGGCTTCCCCCCAATAGGCTACCTTCATATTCAGTAGATCCTGTGATCTTTTGTGGCCAGATGTAATTTCTTGGTCTAGTAGGCCTATAGTAAATGATAAAAAAAGAACATTTTGTAAAATAATATGTATTTAGCCACATGCTCGAATGCTCCCACCCCCCTGTGAAAAACAGCTAAAATCCCTAAAACGAAAGAAAGCAGCAAATGAAAAAATATGAACACATATTTTACTTTCTCTAATAACAACCTAAAACATGAACCTTGGTTGAAGTTGTCCTTTAAGGCGTGATTATGGGCTACAATGCACTTGACCTTGGCCCCTTCCTGGGAGATGGATTGACCTTGACCTTTGACCCCATCCCTGGGAGATGGATTGCTGAGGCGGAGTGCCACCTGTAGTGTCTGCTCCCAGTACATACCAGAAGTGGTGGAAAGTAACTAAGTACATTTATTTAAGTACTGTAAATATTGTACTTTTACTCCACTACAATTATTTGAAAACGTTATTGTGTAGATTTGGATTATTATCACAAAACATATGCATTAAACACTTCAGCCCTATATACATTTTGGCCATTTGAAAATAGCAGATCTACAAGCTCTGAGCTTGTAAAGATTTTTACATTTGAAAACTTGAAATGGGACATTCAGTACTTTCTACATTGTGGTACTCTAAGTACATTTTGATGTCAATACCTTTGTAATTTTACTCAAGTACATTTTGAAAACCTGGGGGGCAGACGGAATTCCAGACTTTTACTTGTAATGGAGTAGTCCTACATTGTAGTATTGATACTTTTACTTATGTAAAACAATTGAGTACTTTTTCCACCTCTGCTGTCGGCTCCCAGTACGTCGTACTCACTTAGTTACCCAGGCTGTGCTTCTCATACGCTGAGTTGGCGGTGCTAGGGGATCGAACGGGGAACGCAGAACGCAGAACCTTGCGTTTCGAGGGCGAGTGCTATTCCCACTGTACGAGTGCCGGAGAGGGTACTTAAATACTGGTATAGACAAATGTGAGTCCACAGGGTTTCAAACTGGCAACCCCCGGGGGCCCCAAGTCCACTTGAACTTCTCCAAAATCGAGTGCGACTCTCTTCCCGCACCCAATAACACTGAATACAGTATACCGTTTTTTTTCTTCTTTTCTTTTCATCTCAGCTCCCTTGTGAAGCAGTACCGCCCTAGCTGTCTTACATCACTGCTCAACTATCCCTGTGTCAGTGAACTCTGAAATACCAGTGGGGTAGTAGTAGCACAACCCACAGTGGACATGGGGAGAGAGAGAGAGAGAGAGAGAGAGGAGAGAGAGGAGAGAGAGGAGAGAGAGAGGAGAGAGAGAGGAGAGAGAGGAGAGAGAGAGAGAGAGAGAGAGAGAGAGAGAGAGAGAGAGAGAGAGGCCCACACAGGCCTGTGTTCATTCTGTCACGTTTGGCAACGTACTTCACCAGTGCACAACAGAGAGAGAGAGAGAGAGAGCTGCCGTTGCTGACCTTTCAGGTGGCAGGCATGTTATTTGGAGAGAACGTGGGATGAGGGTGCTTGATGCCCCCCCCCCCCAACCCCCTCGCCCTTTTTTGTGTGGTTAAATGCCGCGGAAAATTGGATGGCCCGGCAAAACAGAGGTGGATGTTTTCCCTGCAAGCCGAGTGCGGATGGGGCACATTCCTGGGGTAAAGCTGTGTAAATCCCTCCATTGATTTGGTGCGAAACCCCCCTGACCTCTGGAATACATTAGCAGATTAGCCATGGAGCCCCGTGTGTGCGCGCGGCGCCTTTAGCCCCAGCTATAGCCGCTTGGTCTATTTCACTTTCACTGTGCAAAGAAGGCAGCGCTTCAACCGCCACGACTCCCCAAATACTGCACCCACCCACCCGGATATACCGGGGGACAGATGGGCCCACAGCCCCATGCATGCACACCCGCATTACACACTCCAAACGCAAAGTCCTCGGTGTTCATTTAACCCGGGGCCGGGGTGGGCAAACCTTTTCAGGCTCATCGTGGTCGTTTTCCAAAGCAAAGCAAAGTTAGCAAAGTTGCTATATTTACCCAGGGTAACTGGACTAAGCATCAGATACTTGTTTACAGCCAGGCCCTGCTCATAGAACATTTCATGGTAGTGGTTCAATGCCTTGCTCAAGGGCACTTCAGCGGTGGTAATTTTAACGTGCCGGTCCGGGGATACGAACTGGCGACCTTCCGTTATCAAGACCGCTCCGCAAACCGTTCGGCCACCGCTTCCAAGGCTGGTGTGATCAGTTTGACCACCCACACCCAGTGCCAGACAGTGAAAACCCAACATTGCTTTGACGTCTAATCATGCCAATCATGTCACATGAATAATGAAGGAAAGATAAATTCTGACTATCTGGGGAGACTTTTTTTTCTTTTTTTTTTAAAACATATGTTTATTGATTTTTCTTTACAACATAGTAATTTCAAAACAATTATTCACATATATTTCCCCCCCCACATCCCCATGGCAGCACAAATACAAACAAGAAACATCAGGAAATGTCCATAAATACTAGAACACATTTTTAAAAAATGACTATTTAAAAAAAATAATTTGATCATCTCACTTAATCACCAATCTGATCAGCTGGTAGAGGATAAAGAGCTTCAGCCCGACCGTATCATGCAAAAATAGCACATGTACAGTCTGTACAGTACAGACGTTTTTGGGGGGAATAAAGAGAGACATGCCCAAAATAGGTATGGCGGGTTTAAGGTGATTAACAGAGTGTAAAAGTGGACCCCTCCACGGGTTACGTCAACAAGGAGGATATGTATTGTACAGTAGGTGTGCTTGCATAGCGTAGCCTACATGCCTGCACCTGCGTACATGCATACCTCCCTCATATCTCATGTCTAGGTGTATGTATGGTGGTGGTGGTGGTGGTGGTGGTGGTGTGTATATATATATAGGGTGATGTCAACGTGAGTCAGACTGAGCCTATAGAAGGGCTTTGTTGACTCCTGGAAGAATCGAGTCCTGTCTTTCAGATCAAAGATGTTCAGATTGTATTTAAACAATCGCTGTCTATCTCCCTGGAGATTTATTTGCAGAACTGAGCAGCTCCTTAATCTCTCTCTCTCTCTCTCTCTCTCTCGTTACATAATATGAACATTAACACTAATACTGACACACAGGTGCTTCTTGGTGTGGATTTGGCTCCTTTGAAAAGTGAATAGTTGGATGTTCCTGCATCTGCATTTTGTCATAAGATGGTGCTAGTTGTTGCTGGTCCCTGCACTACGATATGGAACCATATAGTCTTGCACTAGAACAGTAAAAGTTATCTATATTTAACACTCACAAACACAATGCTGATACCTGCATGTCGTTTTGCTCCTCCAAGCAAAATGTTGTTGCTCGAGTCTTATATTAGTTTAGTAGCAAACTTTGTCATTTAGTCTTTATATTTTAATTGGTCATTTCTAATAGATCTTTCTGTTCTTTCCTTGAGCTTCCTATAGGTATAGTGGGCACTGTGCTTACTATGTTATTTGTCTGTCCTAAATGTTGTCCTGTATTTGTTGGTATACTGGCGGAGCTGTGTAACATTATTTGCCTCTTCGCTTGGCTAGTTCACACTTGTAAAAGAGACTTTAGTCTCAATGTGTCTTTTTTAAAATAAAGGTTAAATAAAAATAAAATAAAGACAATGGTATGTTTGGCCTTGCACCAAAATAGCCGTATGTGTGTCTCTCTCTCAAAGAGTATAACTTCCCTGGAGTTTCAGCAATGTGTCTCGTCTGTCTCCTGGAGGTCCACTGCTGGTTCCACTGCATGTGTGAGCTGCTGCATGGGGTCATTTTCCACATGACAGCCGCATGTATGGGATTTAGGCCTCACTCAGACCTTTACTGCATTGCTGTATGCTTGTTGGATGAATGTTGTGTAGTGTCATGGCCGCCCCAATGCATTTCCAATGGAAGTCACATGGTTTGTAGTCCACATTTTGGACTACAAGCTGTTGTATGGCTTTCGGCTGTGTTTCGACTGCGCCCCTCCCCCTCATACAACACAAATATTGTGTCAGACCATGTGACTCCCATTGGAAATGCATTGGGGCGGCCATGACACTACACAACATTCATCCAACAAGCATACAGCAATGCAGTAAAGGTCTGAGTGAGGCCTTACTGTGCAGCAATGCAGGGACCCTGTGTTGTGTTTCTGTTGGAAGGAAGGAGGGTCAGACTAAAACTATGACGAAAAATGTTCGGCGACTACCCTTTTTTCACTGACAAAAACTAAATGGAAACTAAATGATGACTTAAAGACTAAGGGCTCCATTTTCGTCACCGCTAAACCCCTTATCCCTAAACTTCTTTGCCTTTTTTGACTATTTTGAAAAACATTTTTGAATAGTTCAACTAGCCAATCTACATTGACACGTTGTGAGTTTGTAGACTGGCCATTTAACAATTAAAAAATGTTTTGCAAAATAATAACAAAAAAAGGCAAAGGAGTTTAGGGATAAGGGGTTTAGCGGTGACGAAAATGGAGCCCTAAATATATTGACAATTTCCTCAACAAATAAAAACTAGACCTAAACCTAAAATGTTAGGAAGGGACTAGTGGACAAGAGATCCAGTCATTTCACACTTGTTTGCATACTATTTTTTCAGCAAGCATAACATCAACCATTGTCCATTACGATGGCATCAAGGCTCGCAAAAATGCATTTTTGTGGACCAAAACCAACTGTAGATTTAGTCGACTAAATCTACAGTCCAATGTGGCCGGGCGATTATAGGGGGCCAGTTCTGTTTGAAGTATGTGAAGCTGTGCCGGTGGTGGCGTGGATATAGAGAAGAGAAGTGGATATAGAGAAGAGAAGTGTTTGCTCTCCCACTTCTGCCTCGGTTCATACCCCCCCCCCCCCCCCCCCCCCCCTCGTACATTGGGCAGTGGGAGTTTAAAGACTGCTATAGTGCACAGGCAATGGTAACAAATAGTTGACTGTAAATTTGAAAGCGACAGTCATGAGACCTGTAGTCTCGCGTGGCCAGACTGTTGCCTCCTGTTCAGATTGTAGTGGCAGCGGTGGCCGAACCGATTGCGGAGCGGTCTTGATACCGGAAGGTCGCCAGTTCGAATCAGCGGTCCGACACGTTAAAATTACCACCGCTGAAGTGCCCTTGAACAAGGCATTGAACCACTACGATGAAATGTTCTATGAGCAGGGCCTGGCTGGAAACAAGTTCTTGAGCTTAGCCCAGATACCCTGGGTAAATATAGTAATCATTTCATTTCATTTCATTTCCTGCAATTTTCAAATGCTACCATCATACATGTATACAGTCTGGAGCAACGGAAGCTCTGACCATGAGCAAGCGATAAAGCGGAAGTGAGCGGAACTTAATTCCTCTTCGTCTTTACAGTCGCGCAAAAATGTAAAGCTATTTTCGTGAAAGGAAATGCCAGCTTCCTTCCTTGCTCGGATTTCGGGAGTGTAGTTCCAGACTCTAGCATTCAGAGATTGTGGAATAGTTGACTTGCTAGGACAATCATTTTCTCTCTCTCTCTCTCTCTCTCTCTCTCTCTCTCTCTCTCTCTCTCTCTCTCTCTCTCTCTCTCTCTCTCTCTCTTTTTGTCTGTGGATTTTCTAATAACGGCCCTCTATAGTTACATAACCTTCAGACGTTTGCTTTCCATAACATTGTGCCGGCCACATATGAAAGCAAGCAGGGTGTTAAACGCTGGTTGAGCAGGTGGCCGTTGACCTGGCATTGTGCATAATACGTGTCCGCGCACATGCTTACGGGCATGGGTCTCACCCGGGGTGAGGGGTTGGTGCTCTGGGTCAGGGGGACCAGCCATCGCGGTCACGCACTACAAGACCCACCAGGACCCCTGTTACACCCCCTTCGGTGGGGACACATGGCCCACCAGGACCCCTGTTATACACCCCCTTCGGTGGGGACACATGGCCCCGGCTGCACCCCTCAACAGACTCGCACACCACAGGGGGAGCGGTCAGCCGCCAGGCCACCAGCCTGACGCCCAGATGGAGGCTGCACCGTCGCCTTCTTAACCCATGACCTGACCTGAGATCAGATTCTAAAAATGTCTTCTACATCCTGACAGTTTTCTGAAAAAGCTATGTTTCTATGTCAGTGGTTCTTCGATTTTTCAAAAATAGCAGACCTACAAGCTCGTAGCGCGCCACTCGGTGGCGAGCTATGAGCTTGTAGATCTGCTATTTTTCAATAGCTAAAGCATAACATAATGCTAACACCAAAAAGTATTTTTTTTTAGAGGAAAAATAAATAAAAACCTGATCCAAAACAAAACGATATGATATTTCTTAATCATTTCACCAAAAACGTTTATAAAACATTAAGACTATTGAACTTAAAATAACACTGTCTGTTAGTTATGTAACATAACATTAAATAGAATTAAATTAAGGATTAAACCTTACACTTTTGGCCTAAATCACACTCTTGAAATTTGCCATTTTAATTAAAAGGGGCAGGATCAGCAGGATCCTTTTCAATTAGGACTTTAGCGATTTTACCGGAGGTGGCCTGCAGTCGTGTCACGAGGAGCTGACTTAGGCCAAAGAATTCCTCAAAAAAATGACTTGGCCCATTAGCTTTAAGAAGGTGATGATATTCTCCCTTTCCACTCTCTGTCTCTCACTCTCTATATCAAACTTTAATTCATGATTTATCTGATTATGTTCCCTGAACTTCATGAGGAATTTCATAGTACATCACTTTGACTATACAGCCAGTTGTACAGACCAGTTGTACTCTGGGTAGATTTATTCCACTCTGCTCTACTTGATTCTAATCTGTTGTAGTACGCACACAACCCCCTTATTTTCGAGAAAACTGTTTACAGTTGTGTTTGCATAGTTGTGTGTGCATATTGTGCGCACGTGTACATGTGCACGCACACACGCACACACACACACACACACACACACACACACACACACACACACACACACACTACAACCACTACTACTGCTGAAATATGCCTTAAAGGGCCACTTCACCTCTTTTGCAACCAGATCTTATTTTAATGATGTTAAGGACACAAATATTTTATATTTTAGTTATGGCGCCATCCATTTTCATGACCAAAATTTGTCATGAAAATGTGGTCTCACTTCCTTCCTGGACTACAAGTCACACCCCCACGCAGCCAGCTCCCCCTCTCCACAAGGAGGGGTAGTGCACCAAAGCATCATGGTCATTGTAGGAATTCAGCAATCCAGTCAAACCCTATAGTCAAACACACAGACTTCGTTATTTTTCTGGTGCAAATTTCAAATTGAGCTACTGTTATTACTGTTATCTTTCTACACTACAAATACTATATTAACATTGAGTGGCTGCAGTTTCTTCCAGCGGTCAAATGTCCCTTAACGCTTTTAGGCCTGACGTCTAAGTTTTAAAAAAATGTCTTCGAAATCCTGACAGTTTTCTGAAATACCTATGTTTCTATGTCAGTGGTGCTCAATATTTCATGTGAAGGACCCCAAAAATTATATGTAATTGGTCGCCGACCCCTACTGAAAATATGTTGTTCCAGGGACCCCCCAGAAGCAAACATTTGAGTTAAAACATATATATATTCCAAATTTGCGCCACATTTTCACGATTTTTCAAAAATAGCAGACCTACGAGCTTGTAGATCTGCTATTTTCAAAATTAAGTATAACATAATGTTTTAAAACACCAAAAGGGGTTCCCGCCCAAAATGGGTTAATGTATGCTTCGTCGTACAACGGTGTGGCCAATCAGACTAGAGCCACAGGCTCAGTGAACTCGTCGATCTGCTATTTTCAGCGTGCTTCATGCGATGACGTGCAAATAACACAGAAAGTACCTCTCTAAGCAGAGAGTGCCCTGAAGGCCGCACGATGAAAACACGTATCCAATGCACCCCGTGAACAATGAACAATAACCACACAGGAAAACCGCCTCTGACCCAATATCATGTGTGTCGCTGACAGCTAACGCTGACCATGGGAACGCTCTGGACAGGAGAATTTGCTTATACGCTCATGTGCTCTCTGTTTTTAAGTAAACAACATCCACGTCTAGACTCTCTGGGGGCTGCGATGGTTCCGATAGGCTTTTCACTGTACTGGGAAGAACAGATGACATGCATTATGATGCACATAATATTTCATCCTCCACAAACACACACAAAAACATTGTGAGCCTGAATGATCTGCACTGGGTCACCAACTCCCTCAAATGTAGGGATTCTTGCTTGTTGGAGATGAATGAGGCTATTTTCGGTGAAGAGATTTTTAAGGTAAGCCTGGTAAGGTTTGTTTTAAGTGCTCTATACAAACATCAAAAGTCCATAGACTTGGCCACTGTGTTTGTTTAAAGAGCTCTGGACAAACGTTAAAAAGTCTAGACTTTGCTGCTATGACGAATTTCAAAACCAGACATTGGAGCTAGGGCCCATGATAGTTTAGTATTTCATCTGACTTGATTGAACTTGTTCAATAGTTCACCAAAACTATCCCATACACCAGGGGTTCTCAACGTTTTTGGCCGGGGACCCCCATAAATGCTTAGGCCGTGTCTCGTGACCCCCGCCCCTCCCCCCTCCCCACCCCCAATACAAATTGACCGCTACAATAACCATAATAATAGTGAAAATACATCATGAATAAATACTGAAACCAGATATAATCATTAAAGAAAGTTTATGCATGTACTATGTGTACTATGTAAACTCTTCATTTCTCTTTTCCAGCCATTCAGTTGCAAAAAACAAAACAAAACAAAAAACACGGGTTGAGAACCCCTGCCATACACAATAATATAAACTATAAATGTACTCTGTCAAGGTACCACACTGCTACTAACTAATGTCTATTACAACTGCTGTTCTAAACCCTTCAGACCCGTTATTGACCTTATACCAACCTTGAAACGTACCTTAGTTTGTCACCATCAACAGCCAATAAGGGACCACCATTCTTACCGACATAGATACATACAGTACATTACATACATACATACATACATACATACATACGTACATACGTTACCTGTTACCCACCCGACATTTAAACACATCTTAATTACGTCACCATCAACAGCCAATTTGGGACGACCATACCATACACACATACTGTACCTACCACTTTTGGTCCAGCTGACCACAATACTTGCGCGCTCTGCTTGCGCAAGTAATAAAATCACTCCCGTGTGAAGTGAGGGGCGCTCTTATCATCATACATCATCATACATCATCTCATTCCGGCCAATCAGGATCAGGCTGAGCACGGAATGTGATGATTTGATTGGCTGAGCACGGAATGTGATGATGTATGAGGTTGTATGACGATAAGAGCGCCCCTCAAACATTTATAACTCAAATAGAAGAAAGAATCACACCCCCATGTGAAATGAGCGGCGCCTTTTATCATTACGATGATGATGTATAGACTCACAGTAACTGTGCTGCTACTGACTATAATACCTGATGTATAGACCCACAGTGACTGTGCTGCTACTGACTATAATACCTGATGTATAGACCCACAGTAACTGTGCTGCTACTGACTATAATACCTGATGTATAGACCCACAGTGACTGTGCTGCTACTGACTATAATACCTGATGTATAGACCCACAGTAACTGTGCTGCTACTGACTATAATACCTGATGTATAGACCCACAGTAACTGTGCTGCTACTGACTATAATACCTGATGTATAGACCCACAGTGACTGTGCTGCTACTGACTATAATACCTGATGTATAGACCCACAGTGACTGTGCTGCTACTGACTATAATAGACACCCCAAATCACACCCAGTCATCATGGTGACGTCATCTCTAAACGGACTATATCTGCTGTCTTGAGCAGAGGGTTGCTACTCGCTAGCTTCTCTCGGAGGCTAAATGGATTCCCGTTTCAAAAAGGCACTGCTGTCTTTTACAGAGGAGGATTTTTCCTGCTCGGTGTGTCGTGACATATTTAAACATCCTGTCGTCTTGTCATGTAGCCACAGCTTCTGTAAAGCCTGTCTGCAGGAATGGTGGAGACACAAGGACACCAAGAAATGTCCAGTGTGTAAGAGAATATCTTCAATGGATGATCCACCCTGCAACCTGGCTCTGAAGAACATATGTGAGACGATCATGGGTCCCAAGGTGATAGTCCTCCAGGAATCACTGACTATCTTACAGGAGAAACTAAATGTCTTCTATGACATTCAAACAGACTGTGAACAAGCAGCAGAACACATTGACATCCAGACTCGGAATACAGAGAGGAAGATCAAGGAACGGTTTAAGAAGCTTCATCAGTTTCTACATGGGGAAGAGGAGGCTAGGCTCACTGCACTATGGGAGGAAGAGGAGCAGAAGAGGCAGATGATGAAGGAGAAGATCGAGGGTCTGAACAGAGACATATCAAGCCTTTCAGACACAATCAGAGCCATAGAGGTGGAGCTGAGAGCCGAACACGCGTCGTCATCTCCGCAGACCAACAACGCTACGGTGGAAAGACTCCGGCTCACACTGCAGGACCCACAGCCGGTCCCGGCGGGAGCGCTGATAGACGAGGCCAAACACCTGGGAAACCTGACCTTCAGAGTCTGGGACAAGATGAAGGCCATCGTCTCCTACACTCCCGTCATCCTGGACCCCAACACCGCCTGTCCAGAATATGCCCTGTCCGACAATCTCACCAAGGTGAGACACGAAGGCGAACGGCACCTTCCCGATAACCCAGAAAGGTTTGACTACTACGGCCTCGTGTTGGGCTCTGAGGGCTTCGACTCGGGGACTCACAGCTGGGACGTCTGGGTCAGAGACAACGAGGACTGGGAGGTAGGCGTGCTGGCGGAGTCGTACCGGAGGAAGGGCGAGGCGGGGGGTCCGCTCTGGTGTGTGAAGTTGGACGAATACGGCGAATACACGGCGACCTTCCGAACGGCGCCGTGGTCGCTCACCGTTCTCCAGGTGAACCAGCAACTGCGGAAGATCAGAGTCCAACTGGACTGGGACGCAGGAAGGCTGTCCTTCTCCGATCCCGACACCGACGCAAACCTACACACGTTCACGCACCTTTTTACGGAGAGGCTCTTTCCATACATTTATAACGGCGATGATGCCGTTCCTCTGATGGTGTTGCCAAGGAAGATCAGTGTCAATACATGAGACTAGAAGCTTCCTCTGATGATGTTACCAAGGAAGATCAGTGTCAATACATGAGACTAGAAGCTTCCTCTGATGGTGTTACCAAGGAAGATCAGTGTCAATACATGAGACTAGAAGCTCCACCGGCCTGTAAACGCAGAAACCATGTGGCCCGTAGAAAGATGTTACCGTATAGGTGCGCGTCGCTTTTCGATGACGTTGCATAGAGTGGTCCTACTGGGCAAAAGAGGTGGGGCGGCAGTGGCTCAGGGGTAGAGTGACCGGATGGGAACTGCAAGGTTCCCAGTTCGAACCCGGGCTCCCCCAGAGTTAGTGTCGAAGTGTCCTTGAGCGAGACTCTGAACCCCTAATTGCTCCCGGCAACAGGTTGTTGCCTTGCATGGTTTCCTCCGGCATCAGTGTGCATGTGAATGGGTGAATGTAATCTCTGTGCCTTGATATATTGCCTTGGATAAAGGCGCTATATAAATGCACCATTTACCATTTAATGCGTTTTATATTAACTGTACAATATGTGAAGACATTGAGGGCAGGACAATAAGAAGCCTAGAACCTTGGCAGAGTACTTATGGATGGTCTGTGGAAGTGTGGAGGTAAGTGGCGTAAGCTCGCCTATTAGCTAACTTCTAGATTCTCACGAATGTAAAAAGTGCATTATAAATAGTGTGGTTGCTACGGGCAACACACTTATTATTGTTCTCGGTCCGAGGATTTTTTGCCAGGAAAGTGAACCTGCTTTTTATTACCTTTCGCACAACTTCGCACAACAGAGAAGTGAAGCTTCACACACTGTGGATTCCTCGCGACTCCTGTCGGTGCAACCACACTCCTGTCGGTGCAACCACACTCCTGTCGGTGTAACCACACTCCTGTCGGTGCAACCACACTCCTGTCGGTGCAACCACACTCCTGTCGGTGCAACCACACTTGCAACTTTCCAGAATTGTGCCTTATAGTCTAGCTATTATTATTATTAACAACAAACACATCATTGACCTTTTTACCTTTGACCTCAACACCACTGATGACCTAAAGACAAGGACCAACACCATTATAATTATTTCACTGCAGATAGATAGATAGATAGAGTTTTTATTAAAGTGTCCTACATCATACGATGCCCAGCCCGCACGGGCTTACAAGACACTCACAAAATTGTACATATATAATGATACATATACACAAATAGACAGTTACTCATGGATACATCGTTCTCCAACGTAACTGCCATGCCTTCTCTATGAATTTTCCAAAAACAAAAACTTCATTACTGAACAACCAATTTAACATAAAACACTCAGACATCCAAAACAGATCTGGGTTCTTATCCTGAATTTTTTCAAATAAAAAGTTTCTTAAATCATGATATAGTGGACAATAGAAAACAAAATGAAACAAAATGCAACTCTACTAAATACTACCATTAGCAGTGAACACATTTTGGGTAATTAAAATATAATGATTCAAAACTAGAAAATTTCAAAGGAATCCGTTCTCGTGCATCAGTCAGTTGTAATAACAATAATAACAATAAAGTATTCACAGCATTATATCACAAATATGAATCACTGGCCATGCCATTGCGGCGATATACAACAAGTATAGTCACTAAATGGAAATAAACATTCAACGAGCGTCTGTCTCTACATTAAGAGAGACACATACAGGGTTTACACTACAGGGTCCCCTCCTCTGCACAAGATGTATTTATATTGTCCACATGACGTCTCACGTCTATAAGTCTATAGACTTTGCTGGCAAACGATTTTTGTTAAAAGTGCTCTAAACAAACCTATAGACTTGGCTGCCATATGAGGTAATTTAGAAAGCTATGTGCATTGGCCCCCGGGGGCCCCAGTACTTAAAGTACCTGTATAGGCTTTAAATTAATTTCAACTACCCAAAACACGTTTGCTTTATGGGGCGACTGTGGCTCAGGAGGTAGAGCAGGTCGTCCAATGATCCATGGGTCGGCGGTTCGAATCCCAGCTCCTCCTGGCTACATGTCGAAGTGTCCTTGGGCAAGACACTGAACCCCAAATTGCTCCCGATGTGCTGGTTGGTACCTTGCATGGCTTCCGCCGCAATCGGTGTATGAATGTGTGTGTGAATGGGTGAATGTAATGCACAATCTATGTAAAGCGCCTTGGATAAAGGCGCTATATAAATGCACCATTTACCATTTACTTTATTAATATGTGGCTGCTTATTGCTTAAACACAAGTGTGTGTGTATACATGCTGTATAACGTGAAGAACTTTCTCTGCTTATTGTTTGCTCTTCTAGGGAACTTGGTTTGCACTAAATGTACCCTCCTGTCAGGCCGTGCATGACTGAATTCCTTCTTTTTCCCCGAAAGACTTTCCCACCCTTCAGCAGCTCTTTGCCAGCCAGGTTAATGTTTACACTTGTATTGATCGTGGTCTCCTGACTAATGTTTAGGCAAACAACAGATCAGTTCCATTAGCTGAGAAGAGGCAGCGAGCTGTGAGGGGACAATATGGTTCTTGGATTAGAAAAACAAAACAAGTGCCGTGTTTTCACACCATCCTTGATTTATAGCCTCCGCGTCTTTTTCAGTTGATTCTCGGGTCGTCTCTCTTTCGCTTTCTTACTCCCTTGCGTTCTCCCTTTTTCACCTCCATCTGCATATTCTTTCCGTTGATTCTCTGTTTCGTTTTACCCCTCCTCCATGCAAAACGTTTTGTACTTTCCCTCTCGCAGTCGCAGGGATGGAAAAAAAGCATTTCGCACTCTTATAAAAACAAGCAGGGAGAGCTTCCATTTGAGACAGGGGTGTGAAACTTTAAACTGTCCCCCCTATAGCCACCCACCCACCCACCCTCCCCCACCCTCCGTATTCTATACTCTTGACGGGGTCAGAGGTGGCTGACTCGCCAATTCTTCAACCTCTCACCGCTCTGACGGGGGGCCCCATGTTGACTCTCAAGCCCATTGTAGCTTTGCAAAGTATTCACAGCATTATAATCACAAATATTAATCACTGGCCGTGCCATTGCGGCGATACAACAAGTATAGTCACTAAATGGAGATAAACATTCAACGAGCGTCCGTCTACATTAAGAGAAAGACACACACAGGGTTTATATATACATAACAATAGCGGCTCCCCTCCCCTGCATGGCGGCCTTTACCTCTACTCTCTCTCCCCTCTGCCCTCTCTCTCCTTTTCTTTCTATTCCCTCCTGAATACCCCTTGTCTCTTATACCACCCCTCCTCTCCCTCATTCCCTCTCTCTCCCTCTGTGTGTTCAGTGTGTGAAGGATCATGGCCAGTGCGTAGCGTGGCCAGTTGCTTGTTGTCACCGCGAATTACCGTGACACAGCCGAGGAGTGACAGGTCACACTGGGTGGGACTGGCAGAGAGAGAGAGAGAGAGAGAGAGGCTGGACCCTGGGGCAAAGGGGGGAGGGGTCGGAGGATGACTGCAGGGAGGAGGAGGGGAGAGACTATCTCCTGCAACCACACCACTGCGAGGCAGGGAGATATGGGAGGGGCCTTGGATGTGAAACATGACGGTTCTCATGGATTCGTTTACAAGGTGTGCCTCCTTGACTTTCACCACTTTCACTGGTTGAGTCATAAAAACCTGAGGTTTTCCCACAGCACAGTCCTACCCATCATTTAGTTACAGAAAACAATGGGATGAGAGTTGATGATCCCTTACTTAAGGATTCTCATGGAGGAATCCAAGTCTTCCTGTTATGAGAGTGCATGTTATCCATTGTGACTTGCTGTTTACATTCAACGTTCCAATTTCTTTTGAGCTTTTGTTTTGATGACATGGGCTGCATAACCGCACTAATAATTGCACTGAAAACATATGCTCCAAGTTTGTTTTCTTAGCACATTTAATTTTTTTCTTTCTTGTACTAACCTAGCCGCAATTTGCAACACTAGATTGACAGCCTATTCATCCAAATAGAAAAGTCCGATCTGCTTGTATTAAACAACGTTAAACTCACCAACATTGCGGCTGTAAGGCAAGCTTGAATTATCCTCTTTCAATCTGCAAAGAGTTTTGCAGATTGTTTGTTTCATAAAACTCCACCGTTATGAGCTACTTTCTGCTAAGAAATTATGTCTTGGAGTTTGGAAGCGCTCATCGGAAGTCACTGAACGGCCATACGTATACCACCTGTTTTCTAATTTGCACATAATGCAGGAAGCAGCAGCACGATGCGTTAATGAAAACGAGTGCTTCCAAACTCCAACACTTTATCGCCTGCACAGAATTCCGTGACAGAAAGTAGCTCATAACATGTCTATGTTGATTTTTATGAAACAAACTCTTTGCAGATTGAAAGAGGATAATAATTCAAGCTCGCCTTACAGATGCAATGTTGGTAACATAACATAATTTAATACAAGCTGATAGGACTTTTATATTTGATTGAATGGGCTGTCAATGGCTGGTGTTTCAACGCTAGATTCAACCCATTATAAAAACATCTAGTGTTGCAAATTGCGGCTAGTACTTAACCAGTGTAACTGTGTAAAGTGTTGGGACTGTTCTGTTGCTCTAACCACACTATGAGACAAATGCACAAACCACACTTATACAATCCCAAGATTCTCCAGGAATCTGTTTTTTTGCTGCCGGAAAAATCTGTGTATTGGCCTTGTTCCACATTTCCACTAGTGATTTGACCATGATTGATGGAATACATGCTAACGGGCCCCCCAGATTATCGAGAGAGGCAGAGTGGAGCTTTAGCTATAGATTCATTTGTTTTTACAGTGCAGTTCTTCAACAGGGATGACTGAATAAGTGTACCTAAGCCATTGCATGTTCAGACTTTCATGTCTGTTTACACAGAGAAAGGATCATAAAATCTTTCCTGGCTTGTGTCCAGAGTTAGTGCAAGGCATAATCGTTCACATAAATTAATTAATCAATAGCTCTTTTGTCTAGGGGTGCATTCGGTTCACTATTCCATATCCAATAAGTACTTGACTCCACTCTGGTTTGTTTTATAGGCCTAGTAGGAGTTTTTATTCAGCCTCTCGTGGTTTCTTTGCCATGGGTGTCAGGGTGTGGGTGGGCAGTGCTGCCATGGGTGTGGGTGGGCAGTGCCATGGGTGTGGGTGGGCAGTGCTGCCATGGGTGTGGGTGGGCAGTGCCATGGGTGTGGGTGGGCAGTGCTGCCATGGGTGTGGGTGGGCAGTGCCATGGGTGTGGGTGGGCAGTGCTGCCATGGGTGTGGGTGGGCAGTGCCATGGGTGTGGGTGGGCAGTGCCATGGGTGTGGGTGGGCAGTGCTGCCATGGGTGTGGGTGGGCAGTGCTGCCATGGGTGTGGGTGGGCAGTGCCATGGGTGTGGGTGGGCAGTGCTGCCATGGGTGTGGGTGGGCAGTGCTGCCATGGGTGTGGGTGGGCAGTGCCATGGGTGTGGGTGGGCAGTGCCATGGGTGTGGGTGGGCAGTGCTGCCATGGGTGTGGGTGGGCAGTGCTGCCATGGGTGTGGGTGGGCAGCTGCCATGCTGCAACCCAGAGATAGAAAGTGTTACATATTGACAGGCGAGCTGTTCATGAGATGTTGTGCAATTTCGGCGTCATTGGGAATCGCAAATGTGGAACGCTGAGCTGTGGTAGACAACAATTTAAAATCAGTTTGTGCTCTGCAGGCATGCATGCTGTGACCTGAAGCCTTGTGGCAGCCAACCCGCTCACCGACACACACACACACACACACACACCAGTTATAAGGCTGGAGGCCATGTACGCTGTATGGCAAAAACAGCATAACCACACCTGCCCAGAAATCAAAACAAACATGGATCGGCAGTCTGATGAACTTGTTGTCTCTGCTAGTCTCTGCGAGACTCATGTTTTGCACTGTCCGTCAGGGACGTGCAGAGAATGTTAGAGAGGGGCTGAAATTCCCTAAAAGGGCACTTTTGACCAAACACATCGAAAAATAGCTGATAAGCTTGTAGATCATCTATTTTCGGGGGCGTGACCCCGCACTCTTTAGCTACTGAAGATGCGGCGTAGGCTACGGCATGGATTTCTACACAGAGGACAAATTCTTTCAACGCAAAATATGTCGCGTTCAAGTTCAGGAGAGTTTGAAAAGAGGCAATTCTCCTGCTGCTGGCGTGGAAAAGAGGGCATTTGCATTATTTTCACTGTGCTGCATTTGTGGTCTGGAGAGGGCAGTTTTTTGAGTGGTGTAAACCTCTCCTACAACTGGCTTTGTTAGTTTACGTGTCTGTCCGTACCAAAAGAAATGAGCATGGTTGCTATGGTCACCCAGTTCACACGGGTGTGATTTCATTACGTCAGACATTACGTCAGACCACAGCTGATCAGTCTATATAAGACCTTACACCACTCAGTTCACACGGGTGTGATTTTTAAAGTAAATGGGCAGGGGCTCAGGCCCCCTTTGATGTCTATGTGTGCACGTGCCTGCTGTACGTCCATCCATATGTCCTTCAGTCCATAATATACGTCCATCGATCCATTGATTGATTGATTGATTCAGATTTTACGGGGGCCAGTTTCGAATTGCAGCCGTCCGTAGGTGCCCTTTGAGAGCGGTTTTGAAGGAGTCAAGGGATTCACATGTCTTAATGACTGTTGGTAGGGCGTTCCACATTTTGGAACGGGCATACGTCATTCTGTTGAATGTGGAAAGAGGAACAAATGCCACCATTCTAACATTGGCCTATTATAGCACCACCAGGAGGCCTTTTTTGCTAAACAATACTCCTCCATTATTCAGTCAAATCGAGTTATGAAAACGGATCCGTCCGTTTTTTTCATATTAAATCTCGATTGGCAAATCCGAACATTGCTGGCCCACAATAACGTACCTGAGCTGGCGGAGCTCCGAGGAGCACTTTTTCTAGTTTTTCCATTTGCAGAGTCACTGGGGATCGAGGGGGGTTATTACTATCTTGTGAGAGATGTATACAGTTTAGCACCAGCGAGGGGCATTTCTCTCTCTCTTTCTCTTAATTGCTCTCTTTTCTTTTTCTCTGGATGCAGTGCAGAAGCAGCTACAAGGGGTCAGGGGGTCAGGGCCCTGGTGGGGAGGTTGCTTCTCTAGAGACAGCTCAGCTCAAATTAGGCCTCAAATTCGCGTTCACGGTCAAAATGGTTAACCCAGGCTCACCTCATCGTCCCTTAAGAAAACATATGCTTTGCCTCAATGCCGCAGTCTCATTGTTAGCACTGTTTCAGAAACATGGATGGGGAAACCATGCTTCTCCATGGAGCATTGTCCAAACATATACAAACATCTCCTATAATTGTGAAAATCTGAATGATTATTTAACTGTAAAATGTAAAAATGGACCCTTAAGAATCCAGGATCCATTTTACTCTCCCATAAATTGAAATCAATTCCAGGTATTGGCAAGTAAAACATTTACAATTTTAGTCCATACCTACATTCCACTGTTGCAGATAACTGTACTCAAATGGTTAATATCAAATGTTTATAATTGTGAAACAGTCTGCCATGAGTCCATATTTAACATACAATGGTACCAGTGACCTTGAAGTGCGGTGTACCATAAGACGATCAGAAGAATACATGTTAGGTCAATGTAAAAGTTAATAATGCATTGAGGTGGATTGTTTTATGTAAGAATGTAACTTCACCAGAGTGACTCATACAGCTGTTTAAAAAAAAAAAAAAAAGGATTTGAAAAATATATATAATTCAGCACTGTGTGAAAATGTGCTACCAATGTATATTACTCCTTTTCTGGGGGTGTACGCCACAGTGTAAAGCCGCAGTGTAAATCTGAGAAAGTAGTGCAGCTTAAAGTTAACTGTATGTCATAGATCTATGCAAAAGGAGATTTGACTCATAACTACTTTAAAAATCTAAAAGCTAGTTTAGTTGACATAAGCTTTTGGAGGAATGCGTTTCTTGTTCTCCTGTCAATTGACAGAGCAGTGAGTTGGGAGTTGAGACACACACGGAAACAATACATACACAGCTTTACTTTATCCATCTGTAAGTCCAAGGGTGTCCTCGTACACTCTCCGAGTTAAATCAACACTGAGGATTTCACTGTGCATGCCGTGAGTATTGGGACACACAGAAACAATAAATATAGTTAATTGTGGGCAGTTGCAGACTGGAAAACAAAGCATGCCCAAGGTCAAGTCTATTAACCGTTGGCCCACGGAGTGATTTAGGCACTGTGTGGCTCGTCCTCAATGGAGAGGGTTCAGGGTGGGTTGGGGGTGGAGGTGTTGAGGACCCTGACGTTAATGACTTGCTGATGACATCAGGACACGGAGCAGAGTCTTGCCTTGGCCTTGGGGGTCATAAGTCAGACGGCCCATTCACTGACCTTGTGATTTATTCGCTAGGGCCTCCCCCACTTTGTAAACACAATGAACGCTGTGTGTATGCCAGGAATGTATAGTATATGCAGGCACTCTGTGAGGTGAGCCCAATAGTATAGTCCCTGCTGAACTGCTTTAGTCCAGATTTTTTATTGCCGAGCACCGAAAAAACTAATATTTTCTAAAGATAGGTCATGAAAGCGGAATTGCGCTACTCAGCTTCCAACTGCACGTCGTTTCAGAGCCACAATAGGGACCAGCTGCTTATACAAAAGGCATGGGGGAAGTCTTGCTGAACCCATCGCATAGAAACCAAGTTCATAACCTCGCGTCAACAGGCTTTCCACCTCGGAGGAAAAGCCTAGGTCTGTGTTACTAAATTGCCGTGTGATGATGCCGGTCGGGAGCGGATGATATCGTTACGTCATGTTGTAGTCATTGTTTTGTAGTCATCGGGCCGGAACCCTCTAAACCAGAACATCCTTTAGAATAATATCTTCCCAACTAAAGCCTTGATGTGGCGTAGTGCGAGTCACGCTTTTATTGGGAAGGTATTATTCTTCCGGTTTGAGGGAAAGGAAGTTCCAGATTGAGTGTTCCGGCCTGATGACTACAAAACAATGACTATACAACATGACGTAACGATATCATCTGCTCCCGACCGGCATCACAAACCTGAAAAGGAATATGCTGCCCAGGCTAAGTTCATCCATGGGGTGATCTTCACAGATGGGATACAAAAATCAAGACTGCATCACTGCATTCTCTCTAAATATTGGAAAAGATCACGTGTGCCATGCATCTTCATTTGTGCACCCTATTGATCTGACGATCAACCTGCACCTTCTGTCTGTCTGTCTGTCTGTCTGTCTGTCTGTCTGTCTGTCTGTCTGTCTGTCTGTCTGTCTGTCTGTCTGTCTGTCTGTCTGTCTGTCTGTCTGTCTGTCTGTCTGTCTGTCTGTCTGTAGCCTATGTATGTTTAGGGTACCAACAGGGGGCCACTCACATCAGACAGGTCTGATTTCTTTTTTCTGTGAGGCAACAGTGCTAGTCACCAAAAGCCACCAGACTGGTGAGCAGTAGTAGGCCTATTATGACAAATATCACATGTTTTGAGCCTGCTATTGGGGTGAGGGAAGAGTCTGGGACTAATGTTTAACCCTGCATCCTGCCCTTACAGACTGAACAAGTGCAGGGACTGCTCCAGTCAGCAGTAATGTGTAACAGGACCTGCTCAGTACTACTGCTAAGTTCTAATAGCATGGAGCCCAGGGTCTGTTTGCTAATGAGACAATGATGATGTAAGCCCTTACAAATCATAACTATGACGTGCAGAGTTTATTTAAGTACAAACAGGGAATATTTAGCTGTCACAGTTAACTCTTGAAAGGGCTGCCAGTTTGTTAAACAGAATGCCACACTTTAACACCACAGGCTGACGTTCTGACTTGCAATGTATGAGTCATCATACTCTGAATGAGTGAAGTGACCTGTTCTTGGAACCTAATGAACTGTGTGTGTGTGTGTGTGTGTGTGTGTGTGTGTGTGTGTGTGTGTGTGTGTGTGTGTGTGTGTGTGTGTGTGTGTGTGTGTGTGTGTGTGTGTGTGTGTGTGTGTGTGTGTGTGTGTGTGTGTGTGTGTGTGTGTGTGTGTGTGTGTGTGTGTGTGTGTGTGTGTGTTCATGCACATGTTGTATGGAAAATGTAAAAAAAAATAAAGAGAGAGAGAGAGAGAGAGACTGCCTATACTGTCCCTGTTGAGATGCCAGGAAAGAAAATGTGTAAAAAAAACTTTGTTCATTCTTGATTTTACAGAGGGACATAAAGGCATCAATTTCACTCATCAACTCTGTCTCTCCCTGGAAAAAAGTCCTGTGTAATTTTTATTGGGGATGATGGTGCCAGTTAGATGGGAGGGAGAGCAGACATTTTGACCACTGGCCTTCTTCCCTTTGCCTTTGCCTCCGCTGAAACACTGTGGATTCCCGCTGGGGTGGACACAGGGATACACATCTAACTCCCAGTCAGACCCTGGAAAAATCCAATATCTCCCTCTCTTGTTCCCAGTCAGTCAGTCATAGTTAGTCAAAACTATGACGAAAAATGTACGTTGACTACCTTTTTTCACTGACGAAAACTAAATGAAAACAAAGCTATGATGACTAAAACTAAATATTGACAATTTCGTCAACAAATAAAAACTAGACTAAAATGTTAGGAAGGGACTAGTGGACAAGAGATCCAGTATAAGTCATTTTACACTTGGTTGCATGCTGAAAATAGCCGATCTACAAGCTCACAACGCATCGCAGCCATCAGCAGTCATTTACGACGGCATCAAGGCCCGCCAAAATACATTTTAGTCGACGAAAACTAGACCTAACGCTAAAACATTCTGGGTAACTAAAATATGACTAAAACTAAATCATAACTATATTCAAGAGACTATTGGACTAAAACTAAAATCGACAGTTCGCTGCCAAAAACAACACTGGTTCCCAGTGCAAGTTCAACCTGTACGAGGCATCCCAGCTATTCCAAACACTCTGCACTACAGCGCTGGGGTGGAAACACGTGTGGAATCTGGGTGGTTGAGACAGAGACACCCCCTCCTCCTCCTCCTCCTAGCTCTCTATCCCTGCTCTCTGTTACCTGCTGAGGGGGAGGAGAGGTCAGCAAAGGCCTGCCCTGTCGGGAAGGGGCTTATTAAGGCATATTAGTGACACTGAGAAGGTAAAGCCTGAGTTATATACGTGTTGGCGCGGGGTCTGTGTCGCGCATGTGGAAATTAGCAGATCTACACGCTCACAAGGAGTCGCAGAGCGACGCGGTGTGAGCTTGTAGATCTGTTATGTTTTCTTATGCGAGTCATGGCACGCAAACAAGTATGAAAGGGGTAGACCTATACTTTGGTGCTTTACTTCGCCTGTTCACAAATCTATGCAGCTCTGGAGCTTTCGGCAGTCAGTTGTTCAAACCTCTAATCTGGACTGTGCTTGATTGATTAGCCAGGTAAATAGCTACTGTAAATGGCTCACGTCAGTGCCATTTCTGGGGTAACTAGAGGCCGAGGGCTATAACCTTTTGCATACTCCCTGCACACTATATCTAATTATATATATTTTTCTATTATGTCATATAATATCTATATATAGATATATATCTATAATTTCCTGTTTGATATCAATCCAAATGTGATAATGTATTGCATAATGTATTGCATTATGATGCATTTGCTTCACAGAGTTGAAGAGTAGCTATTTTCAGTATTATGGTTCAAATTAAACCCCCGGGGGCTTCATGCATTACGTCTTATTTGTTTCAGATTTAATGCAGGATATGAGTCACCTTACTTTTGCTTTGATGTTATAATTATATTGTCAAATCTAGACATCAAGAGAGGAAAGAGGTTGGTTTCTATATAATAACAACACATCACTGCCATTCACTATTAACCACGCCACCCTGGAAGAAGAAAGATGAGATCCCAGAGAACAGGACTGTTTTGTTACTCTGGGATACTCTTTTGACAGTGAATATCTCTTTTGGAACTCCACAGCTGTCACTGAGACAAAGAGGGGGAGTTTTGGCCGTTCTGGCCCAGCTCACTGTGAGGGAGTGGATCGTCTATGTGCCACCACCAGTTAAAACACGCACGCACGCACGCACGCACGCACGCACGCACGCACACGCACACACACATACACATACACATACACATACACATACACACACACATTACTAGTGAGGACATCGACATTGCGGAGGCCCACTGTCAACTATCTAATCACCATGAACTATCTTACGCAAAGACCCCCCCCTCCCCCTTCCACAAGTAGTACATTCTAATTCAGCCAGAAAAGCCATTCTGGCAGACAGCTCGGTGGCGTGCCTCGTTAGTCATTACCTGCCGGGTTTGAATCCTGCTGCCGCCACTGTTTTTTCCCCAACCACCGCTGACTAGTATTTTTGGCCGCTAAAGTATAGTTTTAGACCCACGAAGGAGGGGTTGTCGTCTCTAGCAAACCTTGAGCCACGAGAGACGCCACCGAGCGTGCGTGTCGAACGTTTGCTATACAGCTGACTCAGCCTTTTTCGAGTTGCAACCCGGTATGGACAGAAGAGTAAACCCTCGTCCCCCAGAGTCACGCAAGTAGGGACAGTCGCGAGGCATCACCATTTACAGTATACGCAAAGCCGGCAATGCTCGCGAATGTGACACATGACTAGTGCATTCCATGTGTGTCACAAGAAGGGGACGTTTGGTTGGGCAATCAGAGGCACCTTGGCAAAAGCCTGTTGCTGTGTAGGCTATGTATACACAGACACACATCTCCAACACTGCAACCACTCCTTAAACCCAATGTTGCTTGCCAAAAAATAGCATCTACAATCTCATAGTGCATTTTGGATGCTTGTAGATCTGTGTGACACTGCCGTACCGACCTGTACCGGCTTTTTACTCGGCCAGTCTCTGTGACGGGGGAATAGGAGGCGCTTGATGTCTTTTACAAGGCCGCCCGGAGCCACACGTTCACAGTCATATGAGCGCGGGCAGTGCTTAGACGCCCGCACGGCCTGGGTTTGTAAAGCAATGAAGTTCTCCCCTTCCCCAGTTCAGCTTCGGGATCAATGTAACGCAGCTGGGAATTATATAAAGTGATTGAAGGTGTATAGATTATCCTGAGATTTACTATGTGGTCTAATCAGAAACCAGCCAATCAGAATCAAGTATTGGGACTAACCGTTTTAGAATGCTATATCTATATCCCAACCAGTTTAAAGTGGTAAGGCTCAACAAGTGGAGACTGGAGTGTTTAATGTGAACCAATTAGCCAATCCCTGACAAAGAGAACCAAAGGCCAGTGTAGATTAGCTCACTCCAATAGCATCTCAGATTAGCATATCAGCAGGAGGTAGGCTTAATGACTGGTGAGAGGCTTAGCTCAAATAATACCCAAAGCTTCAAACATCAGCAATAATACTAGCCTGTCAGTAATAATGCTGCTGCTGCGGCTACTACTATACTACTACTACTACTAGTAGTAGTAGTAGTACTTTGCTTTGCTTTGCTTTTACTAGTACTACTACCAGGGACGCGGGAAGGTATTTACAGTAGGAGCTGCTGAACGTTTAGGAGGGGGTGCACACGTGTAAGCGTGCGCCGCAAAATGCGCGTGCACACACCTCGTGCACGCACATTTGTGCATTTTCACACGGAAAAGTGGCTTTTACTTTCCTATATATATACTATAATAACCATCTGCCTCCCGTGCCGCAATGAACTAACGCTACGCTTGATTTTTGTCACGGACATACAAAATAAATGGTCAATAATTTTACCAGAAACCCAAATAGCTAGCCCTAAATGTATACGAATGGCCTCATAATGTGCCATAGTGACTATGCCTGTGTTCTACACATTTTAAAGGGGGGCTAATTCAAGAAGAACAGAAGGGCCCAACAGTCTCATTGTGGGCATGACATCTATTTAGCCCTTGCCTTTTCATCTTATTATAGACCACTAATTCAAATGTGTAGGCTATAATTATGAAAAAAATCTAACAATAATAAAAACATTATTTATGATTAACATAATGATGATTGCACCTGACTTGATAAGGCAAACTGGTTGAAATTCTTCCATGTACACAAATACATATGGCTGAGATTTCAGTTCTTTATTTCTTGTTCTCAGTTCTCTGTTTGCTGGAAAGTTCTAGTCAAATGATTTGTGGTTTGTCCGCAAACGTCTTTCCAAGTTCTCTTTCTTCATCATCACTGTTCAGTTCTTGCTGATGAGACAAATAATTACAGTAGAATAATGATGAGAGAGCTCTATCCAGTTCCATGTATGGTACACAAATACATATGGCTGAGATTTCAGTTCTTTATTTCTTGTTCTCAGTTCTCTGTTTGCTGGAAAGTTCTAGTCAAATGATTTGTGGTTTGCCACCAAGTTCCCTTTATTCACTATCACTGCATATAGTTGTACAATACGTCTTTTGTGTCATGCCGTCTGTTCCCAAACTCATTTAACTGATGTCTTGTCTCATTAGTAGTAGCTAATAATAAACAGGTCAATCCTGTGTTAATTCACTCTATCCCACTCATTTGTTAGTTTCAAGAGTAGTAGTGGTTTCCGTTAAGGTGAACAAGTATTCAATGTTGATGAGAAAGTCTTAGAACATGCGCACCGGTAGGTGGTGTGATGTAAGGAATTATGCCAGTGGAACAATGAAAGAGCAACAATGAAAGGCAGCTATTAGCAAACATTACTTCTAGCTGTCTGTCTTGTCTTGCATCCTCACCTGACATTAATGAGCATGTCATCCCGACACTTCACCAGTCACCAAAATAATTCAAACTAATTATTTAAATATTTTGATATATTGTAGACATTATAACCAACATAAAAATATGTCACAGACATGGACAAGTCTTGCCAGTCTTGTACGGACATGTTGATGACCCCTGGAACAAACAGACACATGCAATTAACCAGAATTAGGCGCCGATACTGTGATACATACAGCATACTTATTAGGCATAGTAACAGAAATCTGTTTTGAACATATACATAAAATGATTTTTTTTTGTATTATTATCTTCGCCTCCTGTCCGATAGGGGGAGGGTGGCGGGGGGGGGGGGGGGGGCTGTGCCTGGGGGGAGGAGGTGCTCCAGCCCCTCCAGCACCCCTACTTCCCTCAGCCATGACTACTACTACTACTTGCAAAATGCTAACACAATGTTTCATACCAAAAATGTATAGTTATATAATTCATTCAAGTTTTATTTATTCTCGAAATTACACTGAGTAATTAAACTAATTTTCAGTGACGTCGAGTAATCATATAAAAAAACATCACAATACATCAGAACATCAGGAAAAGGAAAACAAAAGGTAGGCTATACATGTGAATTACATAGATTACAAATAGAAGTTACATATTGTGGGGATCTGCTCACCAAGGTTTTAAAACGACTAAGGGGTACCAATGTGGTCAATTTTAATGTAGTTTGCAGGTCAAAATAAAACATTGTATTCTAAAAACAAGACTATACTTTAAATACTGCAATTTAAAAGGCTTTCAGAAAGTATAGCTAAATACAGCTGCAGTCTGATTCTTATTTTAATGAACACAACTTTTAAGGAACTATTATGTTAAGTATAGGCCTATGTTAATACAATGGATGTAACTAGCACAACTGCAGCGGTCTCCCTAGCCTATACTCTTCCTTTCAGAACGTTAGACCATGGTGTTGAGTAGCCTACATCTCCTGGTTAACAAATACTGACCGTGTGTGTGCGTGTATGTGCGTGTGCGTGTGCATGTGCGCGTGCGCGCACGCTATTCATTAGCAGCATGTGCTGAGGAGCTGTGATTGGTGGTCTATACATTTGTGGAGACAGATACAGACAAACCATGTTTTAAACAGCTGCCCCCTCCGGCATCACCATCCAATAACAAATATCTAAATAGTCGGAATTGGGGCAGCCCCTTTACTGGTTTTCAGTGAAAACAGTTCCGCTGAGACGCCCCTCCTGGTGATTTCTATCGACGGTGACAGAATCAATATGTTCATCTTCAGATGCTGATGACAAAGATATTAGCACGTCACTTTATTTTCCTCTCACATCATTGCCTGCAGGTTCATTTCTACACATGTTGACTGGTGGTGGAGAGCCATGGGGGGATTTGTCTCCCGAGAGAAGACAGACTATATGCACCCACTGCACACAAAATGAAGTGGAAACTGAGCTACATTTCCTAACCGTCTGTCTGTCCACTGTACCAATACATCAAAGACACATACTTCCCATAGATTACAATCACCCATGGAGATTTTGAAAACATGACTAATGACAAAAAAAAACCTCCCATATCTGCTGGGCGAAGTAGGCCTACAACAATGTGCGAACACAGCAGCAAGATTTGTGAGCTGCTGTGATGGGAGAAGGATATCAAATGGAACACAACCACCCTAAAGACTAATCATTGTGTGTATGCCTGCACTGCATCGAGTGATCTTGGTACATAAAAATGTATTTATTGGAGATTCTGACTTTCAATTGTACATATACATTTTGTTTTGATTGTATTGTTCCATGCACTTTTTGCTTTTGGCAATGTAAACGTATATGTTTTCTCATGCCAATAAAGCCCTTTAAATTGAATAGAATTGATTAGAGAAAGGATGCAAGAAGGGAGAAGAGAGGACTGTGTGGAGTGGTGCAGATGAGAAAGGACAATGACAGTCTACTCTGCATGGGGGGAATGAGTTCACCCAATTCTCAGTCAAAGGCTGTGCGCTGCTCCAACAGCGGAAAATAAATTGGGATTTGTAAATGGACTTGTGTGAGAATGGATAAAGAGAAAATGAGGGGTAGGAGGTATTTCTTCCCCCTCCCCTGTTAATCAAACTCTCTTTTTTTCCCCCCTATACCCAAGCTGTCACCCTCCATCCCTTCTCTCTGATGGCTTCACTGAGGGTGACAGAGATGGAGAGGACGAGGAAAAGAAAACAGACATAAAACTCTCCATTCACAAGCAAAAAACTGCGATGGCCTATAAAGAGCTCCTGAAGGCAGGGCGCTCTGCCTCATAGAATAGGGTCTCTATTCGTCCATTTATTCAAAATGAATGGAAACGTTTTCCTTCCTTGAGTAAATAGGGGGCTTCAAAATAAGAACCTATGAGGAGATTAGATTGTCCCACCCTCCCATCTGTCTCACTTGAACCCCTGAGAGGCTGGACCAATGTGGGAGACGGCTCGAGCTGTTAAACTGGCACACAAAGTTATAGGAGCCCTCCCTTCCCCTGCATAAACTCTCTCTCCATATAGTAGGTGTTTATCTGCTATGGCTGTTGTGAAACTTCTTGAATGTGGACATGTTTGTTGAAATAACATGTATAATTTATCTACATATAGTTAGTATTAATGCCAATACACATTGTGGCATAGTGGCAGCGGTGGCCGAACGGATAGCGGCGCGGTCTAGATACCGGAAGGTTCCCAGTTCGAATCAGCCGTCCGACACGTTAAAATTACCACCGCTGAAATGCCCTTGAACAAGGCATCAACCACTACGATGAAATGTGTTCTATGAGCAGGGCCTGGCTGGAAACAAGTTCTTGAGCTTAGCCCAGATACCCTGGGTAAATATAGATTTCATTTCATTTCATTTCATTGTATTGGCCTGTGTGTTACAATGGTATAATGACATGCATTATATATCTCAAAGTTGGTATAACGAAATGGAGCCTTATAGTCTAGATCTTTTACTCTTGAGAGCGTACAATGCTCTCGAGAATGCTCTAAAAAATGGTGCTCTCAAGAGTTAGAATAATTAATATTTTGATTGATGTTTGCCTGCTATCTCTCCTAATGGTATCAATAGGATAGGCCTACAAAAATCTTATGCAATGATAACGAAATATAAGTTCTAAATGTCATCAAATGGTGGTCCGTGGCTCAAATGCTGAATAAATAATGGACCTTGACATGAAAGGGGTTGAAACCCACTGGTATAACATGTATTGTACGCATGTATTCATGCGCATGTATTCATGCGCATGTATTTGCACAGATGTTACACGTTGGCCACAGAGCGGCGTTGTTTCCGCGGGTTGAAGAAGAGATTTCAGTGCTGAATTTGTAGTCAGCAAAGTTGAGGCCAGTGGAGGCTGCATCCCATAGCCCGGAAGGACGGCCTTGGCGTGCAGTGATTGGCTCCGTTTATTGATGTGGTAGCTTTAAAAAAAATGGTTTGGATTTTAGAGTACACACAACAAGGGACGTCTTCAAGGAATGTCTCAGACAGAGAATAAGCTCGTGTATGAAATGAAACAAACAGGCAACAGTAATACAGTGGTTTTCATTCAACCAGTTGTCCGGGGACCACCATTTGGGCCTTAATTGAGGGGGTTCCAGGTGGTCCCCATGCAAAATGATGGAGAGTTGGGAACCAAATGGACTCTTATTAGAATCTTTAACTCTTGAGAGCGTAAAATGGACCCATTTAAAAAAAATCTGCATTAGGCCTACTTAATTTACAAGAAGTCTACAGATGTAGAGAAAATGTAGAATGTGTGCCTGTTATCTCTCCTATATGGAAGTTTGGAACCAACATCAATGGAAGCATGGAATTGTGGACAAAGTTGTATCCAACAATAACAAACAAACATATTCTTTAGTTTTGGGTCTGAGAAGTTTTATATCATTACATTTTGGTCCGTGGTTCAAATCAAATGCAGAATAAATAATGGGCCTTGCTATGAAAAGGGTTGAAAACCACTGCCATAATACAATTAAAAAAATAAGGATATTCTATTCTAACTTCAGAGATTGCCTGTCAAACCAGTCTACCCAATTACAACGCGACCATCCTTTTGGGCCATGGGACCTGTCTGGATCCCTCCCATATGATTGGTCGGGAGAGACACGGAGCCCAAAAAAGCAATGCGGCCCAGGAAGCGGCTCGTATTTCAGGGGGGAGTGACACCCACTGGATGGAGGGAGGAGGGATGGATGGAGGGAGGAGGGGGCCCGTGAAGTGTGTGGGGACGAAAAAATAGTAAACCTGACACAAAGCGTCTGAGAACAGTACCAGGATTGTCGGTGGTGGTGGGGGAAAAGGACGCTCTTTCGCAAAAGGGGACCCATACATTGATGGATTTTATGTTTTTTTGGTATAAGAAGACATCTGTCCTCTTCTACCTTTCGATCGCTCCCCGGGTTGCTGCTCCTCACACAACTTTCCAAGCTTCCATTTAGTCGAGGAGAAGAAGTGCGCTGCCTGCCTCTGCTGCTGCTGCTGCACTGGAGTAACGCAGTCCTACACTCGCGAACCGACAGTAATGTGATCCGACGCCCGAATTTCGTTGCGCATTTAGTAGTGTAATTACCGTACCGGCTGTACAGCGCTGGCTGGAGCGGTGGCTGTGTGCGCGTGCGTGCGTGCGCGCGTGTGCGTGTGTATGCGCGTGTGTGCGTGTGTGTATGCGCGCGTGCCGTGTGTGCGTGCGTGCATGCGTGCGTGCGAGAGAAAGTGAGAGAGAGATACTCAGACGAAGCAGTGGAAGGTCCTGAAAGATACATAACGTCTTACCCAATCTTGCTGTCTTACCCAATCTTGCTGTTGTATAACAATAATAATAGCAATAATAATAATAATAATAATAATACCTTGCTGTTGTATGAATACAATACTGCTGTACTTTATACCTCATACGCTCTATAATAATAATAGTAATACTAATTATAATTATAAACTACTACTAGTACTACTACTACTAATAATAATAATAATACAAATAATAATACCTTGCTGTTGTATGAATACAATGCTTCTGTACTTTATACCTCATATGTTAAATGCTCTATAATAATAATAGTAATAATAATTATAATTATAAACTACTACTAATAATAATAATACTACTACTACTACTAGTACTACTAGTACTACTACTACTACCACTACTACTACTAATAATACTACTACTACTACTACTACTACTAATAATAATAATAATAATAATAATGTTGCTGTTGTATGAACACAAGGCTGCTGTACTTTATAGGCTACCAGCTACCTTATGTTAAATGCTCTATAATAATAATAATAATAATAAAAAAAACTCTAAGACACCCTGAGGGCGAGAAGAGTGCACCCATCTGTCTGTGTGACCGCAGACTGCTGGGCGAGTGCTGGCGCTTTGGCATGGGGGGCTCACATCATCATGTGGAATGAATTCTGTACTGGCCATATATGGAGCGTCTTGAGTGTACAGGGTTTGATGAGGTCAGATTAACATGGAATATCAGAACAGGTTGGCTCCATATATGGAGATCTAAGGGTTTGAGGTCAGATGTAGAGTTGCTGGTAGGCTCCATATATGCAGATCTAGGTGATGATCCAGTCTTCTCCATGTATGGCTATCCAGGGTTTGATGAGGACAGTGTCGTGATCTTCATAAATGGAGATGGCCATATGTGGTGGCGTGACATGTCACGGTGCGTGACCATATATGGAGACGTGATGTCACGAGGCGTGACCATATCTGGAGGCGTGGGTGACGGAGAGATGGGAGATGCAGGTTTTCATAGTAAATGCGACCTATGGTCGCAATACATCAATGTTTATTTAACTCTGAGATTGCTGTCTCCGTTTTATTTAATTAAAATAAACCGAATGGACCTTGAACCACACACATTCTGTAAATTGTCTCTCCACCAGTGCTATTGAAATCAATTGAGAATGTCTAAATAAACATTTGATAACATTTTGGCACCATTATTACTGTGGCATTGTGGAGAAATATAATGTCAAAGTCGCCATCTTTGGCCAAAATCGCCTATAGACTCGAGAGACCACGATGAACTTTGAGCTGCAACCACACACATTCTGTAAACTGTCCCTGTACCAGTGCTATTGAAATCAATTGAGAATGTCCAGATAAACATTTGATAACATTCTGGCACCATATTACTGTGGCATTGTGGAGAAATATAATGTCAAAGTCGCCTTCTTAGGCCAAAATCGCCTATAGACTCAAGAGACAACTATGAACTTTGAGCTGCAACCACACACATTCTGTAAACTGTCCCTGCACCGGTGCTATTGAAATCAATTGAGAATGTCCAGATAAACATTTGATGAGATTTTGGCACAATATTACTGTGGCATTGTGGAGAAAAATAATGTCAAAGTCCCCTCACATAAATTGACAATTGTATGAACTTTGAACTGCAACCACACACATTCTGAACATTGTCCCTGCACAAGTACTATTGAAATCAATTGAGAATGTCCACATAAACATTTGATGAGATTTTGGCACAATATTACTGTGGAATCGTCGAGAATTTTTTTTTCAAAGTCCCCTCACATAAATTGACAATTGTATGAACTTTGGCCTGCAACCACACACATTCTGTAAATTGTCCCTGCACCAGTGCTATTGAAATCAATTGAGAATGTCCAGATAAACATTTGATGAGATTCTGGCACCATATTACTGTGTCATTGTGGAGAAATATAATGTCAAAGTTGCCTTCTTAGGCCAAAATCGCCTATAGACTAGAGACAACTATGAACTTTGAGATGGAACCACACCCATTCTGTTAACTGCCCCTGCACCAGTGCTATTGAAATCAATTGAGAATGTCTAGATAAACATTTGATGAGATTATGGTACAATATTACTGTGGCATTGTGGAGAAATATAATGTCAAAGTTGCCTAACATAAATTGACAATTATATGAACTTTGAGCTGCAACCACACCCATTCTGTAAACTGTCCCTGCACCAGTGCTATTGAAATCAATTGAGAATGTCCACATAAACATTTGATGAGATTTTGGCACAATATTACTGTGGCATTGTGGAGAAATATAATGTCAAAGTCGCCTTCTTAGGCCAAAATCGTCTATAGACTAGAGACAACTATGAACTTTGAGATGGAACCACACCCATTCTGTTAACTGTCCCTGCACCAGTGCTATTGAAATCAATTGAGAATGTCTAGATAAACATTTGATGAGATTATGGTACAATATTACTGTGGCATTGTGGAGAAATATAATGTCAAAGTTGCCTAACATAAATTGACAATTATATGAACTTTGAGCTGCAACCACACCCATTCTGTAAACTGTCCCTGCACCAGTGCTATTGAAATCAATTGAGAATGTCCACATAAACATTTGATGAGATTTTGGCACAATATTACTGTGGCATTGTGGAGAAATATAATGTCAAAGTCGCCTTCTTAGGCCAAAATCGTCTATAGACTAGAGACAACTATGAACTTTGAGATGGAACCACACCCATTCTGTTAACTGTCCCTGCACCAGTGCTATTGAAATCAATTGAGAATGTCTAGATAAACATTTGATGAGATTATGGTACAATATTACTGTGGCACTGTGGAGAAAAATAATGTCAAAGTCCCCTCACATAAATTCACAATTGTATGAACTTTGGCCTGCAACCACACACATTCTGTAAATTGTCCCTGCACCAGTGCTATTGAAATCAATTGAGAATGTCTAGATAAACATTTGATGAGATTATGGTACAATATTACTGTGGCATTGTGGAGAAATATAATGTCAAAGTTGCCTAACATAAATTGACAATTATATGAACTTTGAGCTGCAACCACACCCATTCTGTAAACTGTCCCTGCACCAGTGCTATTGAAATCAATTGAGAATGTCCACATAAACATTTGATGAGATTTTGGCACAATATTACTGTGGCATTGTGGAGAAATATAATGTCAAAGTCGCCTTCTTAGGCCAAAATCGTCTATAGACTAGAGACAACTATGAACTTTGAGATGGAACCACACCCATTCTGTTAACTGTCCCTGCACCAGTGCTATTGAAATCAATTGAGAATGTCTAGATAAACATTTGATGAGATTATGGTACAATATTACTGTGGCACTGTGGAGAAAAATAATGTCAAAGTCCCCTCACATAAATTCACAATTGTATGAACTTTGGCCTGCAACCACACACATTCTGTAAATTGTCCCTGCACCAGTGCTATTGAAATCAATTGAGAATGTCTAGATAAACATTTGATGAGATTATGGTACAATATTACTGTGGCATTGTGGAGAAATATAATGTCAAAGTTGCCTAACATAAATTGACAATTATATGAACTTTGAGCTGCAACCACACCCATTCTGTAAACTGTCCCTGCACCAGTGCTATTGAAATCAATTGAGAATGTCCACATAAACATTTGATGAGATTTTGGCACAATATTACTGTGGCATTGTGGAGAAATATAATGTCAAAGTCGCCTTCTTAGGCCAAAATCGTCTATAGACTAGAGACAACTATGAACTTTGAGATGGAACCACACCCATTCTGTTAACTGTCCCTGCACCAGTGCTATTGAAATCAATTGAGAATGTCTAGATAAACATTTGATGAGATTATGGTACAATATTACTGTGGCACTGTGGAGAAAAATAATGTCAAAGTCCCCTCACATAAATTCACAATTGTATGAACTTTGGCCTGCAACCACACACATTCTGTAAATTGTCCCTGCACCAGTGCTATTGAAATCAATTGAGAATGTCTAGATAAACATTTGATGAGATTATGGTACAATATTACTGTGGCATTGTGGAGAAATATAATGTCAAAGTTGCCTAACATAAATTGACAATTATATGAACTTTGAGCTGCAACCACACCCATTCTGTAAACTGTCCCTGCACCAGTGCTATTGAAATCAATTGAGAATGTCCACATAAACATTTGATGAGATTTTGGCACAATATTACTGTGGCATTGTGGAGAAATATAATGTCAAAGTCGCCTTCTTAGGCCAAAATCGTCTATAGACTAGAGACAACTATGAACTTTGAGATGGAACCACACCCATTCTGTTAACTGTCCCTGCACCAGTGCTATTGAAATCAATTGAGAATGTCTAGATAAACATTTGATGAGATTATGGTACAATATTACTGTGGCACTGTGGAGAAAAATAATGTCAAAGTCCCCTCACATAAATTCACAATTGTATGAACTTTGGCCTGCAACCACACACATTCTGTAAATTGTCCCTGCACCAGTGCTATTGAAATCAATTGAGAATGTCTAGATAAACATTTGATGAGATTATGGTACAATATTACTGTGGCATTGTGGAGAAATATAATGTCAAAGTTGCCTAACATAAATTGACAATTATATGAACTTTGAGCTGCAACCACACCCATTCTGTAAACTGTCCCTGCACCAGTGCTATTGAAATCAATTGAGAATGTCCACATAAACATTTGATGAGATTTTGGCACAATATTACTGTGGCATTGTGGAGAAATATAATGTCAAAGTCGCCTTCTTAGGCCAAAATCGTCTATAGACTAGAGACAACTATGAACTTTGAGATGGAACCACACCCATTCTGTTAACTGTCCCTGCACCAGTGCTATTGAAATCAATTGAGAATGTCTAGATAAACATTTGATGAGATTATGGTACAATATTACTGTGGCACTGTGGAGAAAAATAATGTCAAAGTCCCCTCACATAAATTCACAATTGTATGAACTTTGGCCTGCAACCACACACATTCTGTAAATTGTCCCTGCACCAGTGCTATTGAAATCAATTGAGAATGTCTAGATAAACATTTGATGAGATTATGGTACAATATTACTGTGGCATTGTGGAGAAATATAATGTCAAAGTTGCCTAACATAAATTGACAATTATATGAACTTTGAGCTGCAACCACACCCATTCTGTAAACTGTCCCTGCACCAGTGCTATTGAAATCAATTGAGAATGTCCACATAAACATTTGATGAGATTTTGGCACAATATTACTGTGGCATTGTGGAGAAATATAATGTCAAAGTCGCCTTCTTAGGCCAAAATCGTCTATAGACTAGAGACAACTATGAACTTTGAGATGGAACCACACCCATTCTGTTAACTGTCCCTGCACCAGTGCTATTGAAATCAATTGAGAATGTCTAGATAAACATTTGATGAGATTATGGTACAATATTACTGTGGCATTGTGGAGAAATATAATGTCAAAGTTGCCTAACATAAATTGACAATTATATGAACTTTGAGCTGCAACCACACCCATTCTGTAAACTGTCCCTGCACCAGTGCTATTGAAATCAATTGAGAATGTCTAGATAAACATTTGATGAGATTATGGTACAATATTACTGTGGCATTGTGGAGAAATATAATGTCAAAGTTGCCTAACATAAATTGACAATTATATGAACTTTGAGCTGCAACCACACCCATTCTGTAAACTGTCCCTGCACCAGTGCTATTGAAATCAATTGAGAATGTCCACATAAACATTTGATGAGATTTTGGCACAATATTACTGTGGCATTGTGGAGAAATATAATGTCAAAGTCGCCTTCTTAGGCCAAAATCGTCTATAGACTAGAGACAACTATGAACTTTGAGATGGAACCACACCCATTCTGTTAACTGTCCCTGCACCAGTGCTATTGAAATCAATTGAGAATGTCTAGATAAACATTTGATGAGATTATGGTACAATATTACTGTGGCATTGTGGAGAAATATAATGTCAAAGTTGCCTAACATAAATTGACAATTATATGAACTTTGAGCTGCAACCACACCCATTCTGTAAACTGTCCCTGCACCAGTGCTATTGAAATCAATTGAGAATGTCCACATAAACATTTGATGAGATTTTGGCACAATATTACTGTGGCATTGTGGAGAAATATAATGTCAAAGTCGCCTTCTTAGGCCAAAATCGTCTATAGACTAGAGACAACTATGAACTTTGAGATGGAACCACACCCATTCTGTTAACTGTCCCTGCACCAGTGCTATTGAAATCAATTGAGAATGTCTAGATAAACATTTGATGAGATTATGGTACAATATTACTGTGGCATTGTGGAGAAAAATAATGTCAAAGTCCCCTCACATAAATTCACAATTGTATGAACTTTGGCCTGCAACCACACACATTCTGTAAATTGTCCCTGCACCAGTGCTATTGAAATCAATTGAGAATGTCTAGATAAACATTTGATGAGATTATGGTACAATATTACTGTGGCATTGTGGAGAAATATAATGTCAAAGTTGCCTAACATAAATTGACAATTATATGAACTTTGAGCTGCAACCACACCCATTCTGTAAACTGTCCCTGCACCAGTGCTATTGAAATCAATTGAGAATGTCTAGATAAACATTTGATGAGATTATGGTACAATATTACTGTGGCATTGTGGAGAAATATAATGTCAAAGTTGCCTAACATAAATTGACAATTATATGAACTTTGAGCTGCAACCACACCCATTCTGTAAACTGTCCCTGCACCAGTGCTATTGAAATCAATTGAGAATGTCCACATAAACATTTGATGAGATTTTGGCACAATATTACTGTGGCATTGTGGAGAAATATAATGTCAAAGTCACCTTCTTAGGCCAAAATCGCCTATAGACTCTAGAGACAACTATGAACTTTGAGATGGAACCACACACATTCTGTCAACTGTCCCTGCACCAGTCCTTTTGAAATCAATTAACAATGTCTAGGTCTACCTCCCATAACAGTTTGGTTCCATATTACTGTGGCATTGTGGAGAAATATAATGTCAAAGTCACCTTCTTAGGCCAAAATCGCCTATAGACTCTAGAGACAACTATGAACTTTGAGATGGAACCACACCCATTCTGTTAACTGTCCCTGCACCATTGCTATTAAAATCAATTGAGAATGTCTAGATAAACATTTGATGAGATTTTGGTACAATATTACTGTGGCATTGTGGAGAAATATATTGTCAAAGTCGCCTAACATAAATTGACAATTCTATGAACTTTGAACTGCAACCACACACATTCTGAACATTGTCCCTGCACAAGTGCTATTGAAATCAATTGAGAATGTCTAGATGAACATTTGATAACATTTTGGTACAATATTACTGTTGCAATGTGGAGAAAAATAATGTCAAAGTCTCCTCACATAAATTGACAATTGTATGAACTTTGAACTGCAACCACACACATTCTGAACATTGTCCCTGCACAAGTGCTATTGAAATCAATTGAGAATGTCTAGATGAACATTTGATAACATATTGGCACAATATTACTGTGGCATTGTGGAGAAATATAATGTCAAAGTTGCCTTCTTAGGCCAAAATCGCCTATAGACTAGAGACAACTATGAACTTTGAGATGGAACCACACACCTTCTGTTAACTGTCCCTGCACCCGTGCTATTGAAATCAATTAACAATGTCTAGGTCTACCTCCCATAACAGTTTGGTTCCATATTACTGTGGCATTGTGGAGAAATATAATGTCAAAGTCACCTTCTTAGGCCAAAATCGCCTATAGACTCTAGAGACAACTATGAACTTTGAGATGGAACCACACCCATTCTGTTAACTGTCCCTGCACCATTGCTATTAAAATCAATTGAGAATGTCTAGATAAACATTTGATGAGATTTTGGTACAATATTACTGTGGCATTGTGGAGAAATATATTGTCAAAGTCGCCTAACATAAATTGACAATTCTATGAACTTTGAACTGCAACCACACACATTCTGAACATTGTCCCTGCACAAGTGCTATTGAAATCAATTGAGAATGTCTAGATGAACATTTGATAACATTTTGGTACAATATTACTGTTGCAATGTGGAGAAAAATAATGTCAAAGTCTCCTCACATAAATTGACAATTGTATGAACTTTGAACTGCAACCACACACATTCTGAACATTGTCCCTGCACAAGTGCTATTGAAATCAATTGAGAATGTCTAGATGAACATTTGATAACATATTGGCACAATATTACTGTGGCATTGTGGAGAAATATAATGTCAAAGTCGCCTTCTTAGGCCAAAATCGTCTATAGACTAGAGACAACTATGAACTTTGAGATGGAACCACACCCATTCTGTTAACTGTCCCTGCACCAGTGCTATTGAAATCAATTGAGAATGTCTAGATAAACATTTGATGAGATTATGGTACAATATTACTGTGGCACTGTGGAGAAAAATAATGTCAAAGTCCCCTCACATAAATTCACAATTGTATGAACTTTGGCCTGCAACCACACACATTCTGTAAATTGTCCCTGCACCAGTGCTATTGAAATCAATTGAGAATGTCTAGATAAACATTTGATGAGATTATGGTACAATATTACTGTGGCATTGTGGAGAAATATAATGTCAAAGTTGCCTAACATAAATTGACAATTATATGAACTTTGAGCTGCAACCACACCCATTCTGTAAACTGTCCCTGCACCAGTGCTATTGAAATCAATTGAGAATGTCCACATAAACATTTGATGAGATTTTGGCACAATATTACTGTGGCATTGTGGAGAAATATAATGTCAAAGTCGCCTTCTTAGGCCAAAATCGTCTATAGACTAGAGACAACTATGAACTTTGAGATGGAACCACACCCATTCTGTTAACTGTCCCTGCACCATTGCTATTAAAATCAATTGAGAATGTCTAGATAAACATTTGATGAGATTTTGGTACAATATTACTGTGGCATTGTGGAGAAATATATTGTCAAAGTCGCCTAACATAAATTGACAATTCTATGAACTTTGAACTGCAACCACACACATTCTGAACATTGTCCCTGCACAAGTGCTATTGAAATCAATTGAGAATGTCTAGATGAACATTTGATAACATTTTGGTACAATATTACTGTTGCAATGTGGAGAAAAATAATGTCAAAGTCTCCTCACATAAATTGACAATTGTATGAACTTTGAACTGCAACCACACACATTCTGAACATTGTCCCTGCACAAGTGCTATTGAAATCAATTGAGAATGTCTAGATGAACATTTGATAACATATTGGCACAATATTACTGTGGCATTGTGGAGAAATATAATGTCAAAGTCGCCTTCTTAGGCCAAAATCGTCTATAGACTAGAGACAACTATGAACTTTGAGATGGAACCACACCCATTCTGTTAACTGTCCCTGCACCAGTGCTATTGAAATCAATTGAGAATGTCTAGATAAACATTTGATGAGATTATGGTACAATATTACTGTGGCACTGTGGAGAAAAATAATGTCAAAGTCCCCTCACATAAATTCACAATTGTATGAACTTTGGCCTGCAACCACACACATTCTGTAAATTGTCCCTGCACCAGTGCTATTGAAATCAATTGAGAATGTCTAGATAAACATTTGATGAGATTATGGTACAATATTACTGTGGCATTGTGGAGAAATATAATGTCAAAGTTGCCTAACATAAATTGACAATTATATGAACTTTGAGCTGCAACCACACCCATTCTGTAAACTGTCCCTGCACCAGTGCTATTGAAATCAATTGAGAATGTCCACATAAACATTTGATGAGATTTTGGCACAATATTACTGTGGCATTGTGGAGAAATATAATGTCAAAGTCGCCTTCTTAGGCCAAAATCGTCTATAGACTAGAGACAACTATGAACTTTGAGATGGAACCACACCCATTCTGTTAACTGTCCCTGCACCAGTGCTATTGAAATCAATTGAGAATGTCTAGATAAACATTTGATGAGATTATGGTACAATATTACTGTGGCACTGTGGAGAAAAATAATGTCAAAGTCCCCTCACATAAATTCACAATTGTATGAACTTTGGCCTGCAACCACACACATTCTGTAAATTGTCCCTGCACCAGTGCTATTGAAATCAATTGAGAATGTCTAGATAAACATTTGATGAGATTATGGTACAATATTACTGTGGCATTGTGGAGAAATATAATGTCAAAGTTGCCTAACATAAATTGACAATTATATGAACTTTGAGCTGCAACCACACCCATTCTGTAAACTGTCCCTGCACCAGTGCTATTGAAATCAATTGAGAATGTCCACATAAACATTTGATGAGATTTTGGCACAATATTACTGTGGCATTGTGGAGAAATATATTGTCAAAGTCGCCTAACATAAATTGACAATTCTATGAACTTTGAACTGCAACCACACACATTCTGAACATTGTCCCTGCACAAGTGCTATTGAAATCAATTGAGAATGTCTAGATGAACATTTGATAACATTTTGGTACAATATTACTGTTGCAATGTGGAGAAAAATAATGTCAAAGTCTCCTCACATAAATTGACAATTGTATGAACTTTGAACTGCAACCACACACATTCTGAACATTGTCCCTGCACAAGTGCTATTGAAATCAATTGAGAATGTCTAGATGAACATTTGATAACATATTGGCACAATATTACTGTGGCATTGTGGAGAAATATAATGTCAAAGTTGCCTTCTTAGGCCAAAATCGCCTATAGACTAGAGACAACTATGAACTTTGAGATGGAACCACACACCTTCTGTTAACTGTCCCTGCACCCGTGCTATTGAAATCAATTAACAATGTCTAGGTCTACCTCCCATAACAGTTTGGTTCCATATTACTGTGGCATTGTGGAGAAATATAATGTCAAAGTCACCTTCTTAGGCCAAAATCGCCTATAGACTCTAGAGACAACTATGAACTTTGAGATGGAACCACACCCATTCTGTTAACTGTCCCTGCACCATTGCTATTAAAATCAATTGAGAATGTCTAGATAAACATTTGATGAGATTTTGGTACAATATTACTGTGGCATTGTGGAGAAATATATTGTCAAAGTCGCCTAACATAAATTGACAATTCTATGAACTTTGAACTGCAACCACACACATTCTGAACATTGTCCCTGCACAAGTGCTATTGAAATCAATTGAGAATGTCTAGATGAACATTTGATAACATTTTGGTACAATATTACTGTTGCAATGTGGAGAAAAATAATGTCAAAGTCTCCTCACATAAATTGACAATTGTATGAACTTTGAACTGCAACCACACACATTCTGAACATTGTCCCTGCACAAGTGCTATTGAAATCAATTGAGAATGTCTAGATGAACATTTGATAACATATTGGCACAATATTACTGTGGCATTGTGGAGAAATATAATGTCAAAGTTGCCTTCTTAGGCCAAAATCGCCTATAGACTAGAGACAACTATGAACTTTGAGATGGAACCACACACCTTCTGTTAACTGTCCCTGCACCCGTGCTATTGAAATCAATTGAGAATGTCCAGATAAACATTTGATAACATTCTGGCACCATATTGACATAAATTGACAGGAGGTGCCCTACTTGCGGATTTCCTCAGCTACGGATCTCCCTGCTGGCCCGTGGTGTCACTGAGAACTTATGTGGACATGGATATCCAACTGTTTAGGGGTGTTTGACGTGATGTGATTTCTGAAGAAATTCAATCAATCGTGGGTATATGGCCCGGGTAGATTACTGGGGGCCTGTTTCTGTGGGGGTCCATGCGGCCTGGATACATTATTGGGTCGTGCACCCTGGAGCCCCGGGCCCCCAGGCCCCCGTCTGTGTCTGTTTTTTTGGCCGGCTTTGGGGGTCCAAGACCCAGGTACATTTTTGGGAAGGACCTCCTATGTGGACCCCCGGCAGTCTGTTCTGCGCCATGGTGCATAACAAATATTATTATTATAAAACAATACCCAAGTTTTACCGCCTGGTGGTCTGCCGCGGGCCTCCGGTACACCCAGACCCCCATGAACGTGTCCGGGACAGCGGCCCAGTCCCAACGATCTTCCCCGAAACGGCTGAGTTACGGCCTTTGAGGGGGCTTCGGTAACGCGTTGCAGCTCCTTCTTTTTTCTCTTTTTCCAGTAACAAAAACAGCCCTAGCTCCAGAACCGAGGGCTCCACGGACACATGTCGGTCAGCGGCACGTGGTGGTCCAGGCCCCATCATCGTGGGCCACTCCCCGGGCGAACGGCCGCCCAAAAAACGTGCATGATGATGATTATTATTTTATTTTGATTTTTATCATTACCCTCAGCCTTTGACCCTAGCCTAGAGTGTGTGTGTGTGTGTGTGTGTGTGTGTGTGTGTGTGTGTGTGTGCGTGTGTGCGTGTGTGCGTGCGTGCGTGCGTGCGTGCGTGCGTGCGTGCGTGCGTGCGTGCGTGCGTGCGTGCGTGCGTGCGTGCGTGCGTGCGTGCGTGCGTGCGTGCGTGCGTGCGTGCGTGCGTCATAGTTTCCCACTGTAGCCTAAATATTTGGCAGTGATGAATCAGCACAGGTGGTGTGTGTGTGTGTGTGTGTGTCGACCTGTGTGTCGATGTGTGTCGACCTGTGCTTGCGTGTGTCGACCTGTCGACCTGAGTGTCGACCTCAGCTTTTGTACTCGACCTGTGTGTCAATGTGTGTCGACCTGTGTGTCAATGTGTGTCGACCTGTGTTTGCGTGCGTCGACCTGTCGACCTGAGTGTCGACCTCAGCTTTTGTACTCATGACCTCATTAAAGTGTGGACAAGCAGAGGATACTGTGTACAGCTACATTTCCTTGTCAAGCAGAACTTAATTAAAAAAATCACACCCATGCGAAGTGAGGGGCAATAATATATTAAAGTCTAACTCATGTTGATTACAGGTAGGTGATGTAATGGTGAATAACAATATCTGTGTGTGTGTGTGTGTGTGTGTGTGTGTGTGTGTGTGTGTGTGTGTGTGTGTGTGTGTGTGTGTGTGTGTGTGTGTGTGTGTGTGTGTGTGTGTGTGTGTGTGTGTGTGTGTGTGAGTGCACTCACTGAGAGAGAGATGGGTCTATAGGCATTCAGCTGTGTTTTTGTTTCTTACAGCTGAGGTCAAACATCCCTAGCTGAGGTCAAGTACCCAATTAATGTCCGTGGGAGGTTAAACAGGGGACAGCAGTGAATAACAATATCTGTTGCAATTTTTTGAGGTTTTAGTTATTTTTTTATAATTATTATTTTTCCAAAATAGCCAAATGTGTGTGTAAATACTTCAGGTAATTTTGAAAAGGCTGGTTGTCAAGCGAACAGTAACAGTTATTGCCCTTGGAGGCTAAAGTCTGTCACAGAGGTTGAGTGTGTCTGTCCTGGCCAATTGAGTGCAGGAAGGCCACGGGGGACCGTGTGTGTGTGTGTGTGTGTGTGTGTGTGTGTGTGTGTGTGTGTGTGTGTGTGTGTGTGTGTGTGTGTGTGTGTGTGTGTGTGTGTGTGTGTGTGTGTGTGTGTGTGTGTGTGTTGAGGCGTAGTGGTGCAGGCAACCGCTGGTATAAGTCTAAGGCTGACAAAAGCCCTGAGTTCACCATCAACTCACAGCTCATACGTGTGTATGACCTACATGAGTCATACAACTATATAGGGCATATATTTAATATCGCAGGGGAATGGAAAAAACAGGTTGAGTACATAACATCCGAGTTTACAGCTAGGCTGAACCTGATTGACGCTTCACCACTACCACTGCTGATGAAGTTGGAGGCTATTAGGCAGGTTGCCCTGACTAGAGTACAACACCTCTTCTCCAACGTTCATCTAGCATGTAAAACACTTAGTGATCAATGTAGTTCACTTTGTGAGGAAGTGGTTCGGGCTTAACACCCACACTACCAGAGACATTATTTTCCAGTCCAAACAGTAAGGTGGGTTTGGCGTGCCGAACGTGGAGTGGATATATAAAGCCACAAGGCTGGCTCACTTGATAAACATGCTAAACAGTGATGACACAACTGTCAGGGAACTTGCTAGATCTTCTCTGTTTCTAGATATGAAACGGCGTAAAGTGCCACTGGCAGCAGAGGGCGAGTTAAGTTTCTTGGGGTTTAGAAGAAAGCCCAACCTTAAAATGGACTCACATGCTACTGGGTTTGGGGTGTCGTCAGATTGGCCTGACCTCAATGACCTCTGTGTGAGAACTGGAGTATCCCTGTGCTGGGTTCGACCTGACTCTGAATCTGTAGCAGTTTCTGAGGACATTATTACCAACTGTTCAATCTCAGTAAGGAGTACTGTAATTGATACGGAACACCATATATCACCAGTCAATGCATGGAGGTACCTTGTAATGTTACAACAGCAAAAACAACAACAACACTGGACTGGTTTAAAACTACAGGGGAAGCTAGCTTGCCTTCCCGATGCAGACCACACCGTATCTCATGCAATATTCAAGAATTATGCAGTTGATGAGGATATAGTCACCTTTACAGTCAAAGCCAGATTACAGGTCCTTCCAACCAGACTCAATCTCTCTCTGTGGTACCCTAACACGTTTCCTCCTCATTGTCTGCACCATGACCACACTCCAGTTACAGAAACACTGTCACATATTCTTAATGGCTGCTATGTATATAAGGGAATGTACATTGCTAGCCACGACAGAATTGTTGACCTATTAGCTAAGGACATGAGTTCATATGTTTCATCATCTGCCAAAATGTATAAGCACTCACGTGTTTCAACTGCCATGTTCATGCACAATAATGAAAATGATGCCTTTTCAGATGTCACAGCTAATACACCAGATATTGTTGTTGTTGATGAGGACAGTATAGAGAAGTGACCATTTTGGAAGTGGCATGTACATTTGACCACAGCCTGGAAGAGGCATTCCTTACCAAGGTGCTTAAGTACCAGCGTCTTAAGGATGCTATTATACAGCTTGGCTACAAATGTAAACTACTTGTGTTCATATTTGGAAGCCTCGGTAATGTCCATAAATCAGTTGTTAGGGGCCTGCAGATTGCAGGCATGCCCAAGCCGAGAGCTAAGGCAACGGCAAAATTATGTTCAGTGTCTGCAATAATTGGCAGTCGCCATATATGGAGAAGGCGATGCTTTCTGTACCCGTGATCTGTATCCTGAAGCACTTGTTGTTTTCCAAGTTTGCACATCCACTATTGTTTGTGTTCAAGAATTTCTTGTAAAATGTGAATGCAAATAAAGATGTTAAGTGTGTGTGAGAGTGTGTGTGTGTGTGTGTGTGTGTGTGTGTGTGTGTGTGTGTGTGTGTGTGTGTGTGTGTGTGTGTGTGTGTGTGTGTGTGTGTGTGTGTGTGTGTGTGTGTGTGAGAGAGAGAGTGAAATGGGACTATAGGCATTCTGCTCTTTTGTTTCTTACAGCTGAGGTCAAACATCCCTAGCTGAGGTCAAGTACCCAATTAATGTCCGTGGGAGGTTAAGCAAGGACCAGCAGAACAAGGAGATATTTCTTTAAACATTAAACATTTCTCACAGGAAGGGGCCAAAGACTTAAATAATATTTAAATAATATGTGTGTGTGTGTGTGTGTGTGTGTGTGTGTGTGTGTGTGTGTGTGTGTGTGTGTGTGTGTGTGTGTGTGTGTGTGTGTGTATGTGTATGTGTATGTGTGTGTGTGTGTGTGTGTGTGTGTGTGTGTGTGTGCAGGCAGCTATAGGCACCCTGACCCGAGACTGACCTTCACCTGGGTCAATCCAATTTAGTGTTGTGTCAGGGGGTAACTTGCCAAACACCCATCTACATTTGGAATGACCCAAACATTTGCAGAGATCTGATTGGCTCAAACAAAGTCATATATTTCTGCTTAACATATTTCCCTTCAGTGCACAACAGCTGGACAGGTGGTTACATTAAATTGTTGAGTTTTGAATTTGCATTTTTTTCCCAAAAGAGAAGTCATCAAGATGAACAATCCACAAAAGTAAGTAGCTTTCTCTCACAATGACTGCATTAATCGTTTATTATTTCCATCCTCTGTTTTAGAAAAACAACATACGTTTTTATTTTTCTTATAAATATTTTTATTATGGATACAGACAGAGATATAAAGAAGTAGTCTAGAAACAGAGAGAGATAGAGAGTCTCTCTGTTTGTCTCATGCTAAACTTAAATTGAATTCTAATGGCTCGCACAACCGCTCTGGATTAAGAGCGTCTGCTAAATGCCTAAATTGTAAATTGTATGCTACTAAGAGACAGTTTAAGCCTTGTACTGTATGCTTCCTCATTATGACGTGTCGGCGGCCCACAAAGCAGCAGACTTGCATTGCATCATGAACATCCACAAAGCATTGTGTGACACTGACATCGCCAGACAACAAATTAATTATGCATTTCATAATTGTGAATAGATATTTTACTGTTATGAATATATTTTTTAATAATATAGACTATAGCCGATCTACATAGACATGTTGTGAGCTTGTAGAGCAGCTATTTGAACGATTAAAAACGGTATTTATATTAAATATTTAATATAATAAGATGTTCAGGGTAAGATATGTGTAAGATATGGCCTGCATCTTATGTTGCATGTACCATGGACAGCGACACGGACAGGAGCACCTTTTACATTCAGCACTTTGGACATTTGCTGTACTAATATCCTGGTTCGGCATGTGTAATTAGTTTACTGTTATTGGTATAGGGAAATTCTCCTGCAGGTATTTTGATGGCCAAATGATTAGCTATTTTTGGTCATGATTCAGCTCACAAAATTGCATGTCATTGAGTTTTGGTGTAATATTAATTATTTTAAATCAAATATAATTTGTATTTCAGAACATATTATTTCCCTGTATTTGGAAAGGTGAGTAGCCTATAGACTATACACAGTATTACTGCAATTATCCACCTTTATTAAACCTTTATTAAAACAACTACCACCTATAATGCTATTTTAAAAAGGTGTCATTATGATGTAATTTCTGATTCCAAGCATACAACTGTTGTTACATTGTAATAGCTGTCACCTTTTTTTCCATTGTCATTGTTTTAGTCACGAAGTAAGAGAAAGACTTCTGATGAAGTGCTATTTGCTATAAAGCAAATAGCACTTCAAAAATCAATAACAGACAGTTATGGCGATGAACAAGGATTTTGGGGAGCTGTCTGCCAAAACCTTGACATTCCCAACTCAGAAAAGAATCGCAATAAGCTCCACAAACTGTATGAAAGGGTAATCTCCTTTAATCTTCTTTTAACATTGAATGCATGCACTTGTGTAATTTCTGCACTGGAAATTTAGTATAGACCTTTTGTTATTGTTAAGGAAAACATGCTCCATTCACTTTTCAAAAATGTAAAGGCAAGGCGCCTTATGTGAAGCACTGGCTTTTAACCTTTTGTTAAAAATGGATATAGTGATAGCAATATGGTTTAAAAAAACATTTGGAACATATTCATGAAGTAAAGTAACCAGCATTTGACTTGCCACTATTTTTTTTATAGGGCATTCATAAACTATCAATACTTAATGATAAACTTAAAAGTTAATTGGCTGTATGTCAGTGTTATTCTTAATAATTTCATCCTTATTTGTCTGACAATAAGTCACCCCACTACATTATCCATAGTTCACCTCGTAATAACAAATGTATACCTTGCTACTCTTCCACATGTGCTACTGTCTCAGGGTCTGAAGGACCAGGTGCATCTCCCTCAGCAGTCACTCACAGGCGGCCAGCAGTCTGCTTCTCCACATTCAGACAGGACACCCACCCCGGAGCCCCAGAGCTCCCCGCCGTCCCTAGCACCCATCAACACAGACAGCATGGTCACCAGCAACACACCCCCACTCTCTGCACAAGGTCAAACTACAGCCTCATCATCCGGTCAGGTAAGGCCTAACACTAGCAACACATAATTAAAGGACCATACAGTCAAGTGTTATGAATGATGCTATTGTATGAATGAGGGGGCCCTATTTAGAGAAATTGGAGTAGATAACATAATAACATTATATGTAATCGGCAAATATTTATCTAAATAGATCCCCTCATTGTTGTAATGCGTGGATATTAGAACATTCTAATGTTGTTGTTTAGCACTTGTTTTTGGAGACCTCCCTCTGGAAGCCAAATGGATAAACTGAGAGTTTAAACACTTGCAGTAACATGTATCATATGATTTAGGACTTTTGGGGTTATTTGATTGGCATGAATGAATAAGCCCATTACTGACAAAAAGTGCAGTTAATAACTGTTAACTTTGCACTTTTTGGGGGCCCCTGAGCTTGAACCTCCATGTGACAGCAACGTGGTCGCACGGTGGCTCAATATCAGGGCCACCCCTAGCTCAGGGGAACCTGGGCCTGGGCCCAACAGGAGCCCTCGTTGCTTTCTAATGGAGCCAAACAATTTTTTTTACCATAGGCTAAAAGCGGATGTGATGTTTGTGGGCGTTCCTGTTTCTCTCTGTGTGTATGTATGGCTGCTGAAATTGATTGATAAAACAATTTGAAATGTGATGTGTTGCTATTACAGAGTGGTGAGGAGAAGAGTGTAAATGAGGTTCAGGTTCAAGAAGTTTCACAGACTGAAGTAAGTATCCTGTTCATTTTCTTTTGAAAAAATGCTTACTAATTCTAAGACTTATTTTTAGTCTTTCATTTCACTTCCAAGCAATTTGTAATCTGATATATTGAAATTTCAGAGCTCAGATGAGCTGACGGGAGAAGAGCAGGAGCAGAGTCGAGGGAGTACAAGTGAGGTAAGTTGTTCAAATGCAATTTTTAATTTGCAGTTATTGGGTCTAGCAACAGAATAATTAATTAACTATCAATAACACCCAAACATTCTCCATAAATAATACCATTAAATGCCAGTTTTTCCAAAACAAGCATTGGATTCAAATAAAGATGTGTTGACTTGTGGCCAAAATGAGGATCAGTGGCCGGTTTAAATTGTTAATTGCTGATTCACACTCCAGTTTAAGGTGAAAAGGTGAGTAAAAATAGAGATGTGTTTGGGTGAGCGGTGAAGTGCTTACCACTGCGGCTTGACGTCATGGTGTAGTTTTCGGTGGTCCCCTTATCGCCTAAAACTGGAGTATGAATAGTCCTTTACTGCAGTGGCTTTCAACCATTTTCATATCAAGGCCCATTATTTATCCAGCATTTAAGCCACGGACCACCACTTGATCAGATTCAGCCTCTCAGACCCAAAACTTGGTTGTAGTTGGATAAGATTTTGTCCACATTTGTGGTACCAGGAGAGATTAACAGGTAAACGTTGATCAAAATAACAATTCTTCTACATGCTCTAATTGTGTAGATATCCTGTAAATTAAGTAATGCAGATGTTTAACAATAATTTAACTCTTGAGAGTGTAACATGAAATCAAACCGTAAGGGTCCATTTGGTTTCATGTTACACTCTCAATAGTTAAAGATCTAGATGGGTCCATTTGGTTACCAACTCTCCATCATTTATCCAGGGACCACCTGGAACCCCCTCAAGGACCAATGTTGGTCCCAGGACCACTGGTTGAAAACCACTGCTTTACTGGGCTAAACCAAAAATCTGTGTAGTCAAAGGGGTGTGTTGTGATTACCCAATCTTAAACCCAAAGCGCATAACATGTATTCATTCTCGACTATTGTGCCTAATATCCTGGCCTATATATAAGTTTCACAAAAGTGCGTTTTATGACACATTTGGGAGCCATCCTGTTAACATTCTGAATGTGGGGGATGTGATATGATTTTACAGGGTGGCGAGTTATTTTTCATTTGCACAAATGTTTAGTATTTCTAATACTTAATTTCATTTTTTTAAATTTCACTTCCAAGCGTTTTCTAATCGGATATATTGAAATTACAGAGTGGAGATGAGGTGCAGGTTCTTCAGATTTCACAGAGTGACGTAAGTTGTCCAAACTAAAGTTTCCTGTTAATTTATGTTACATTTATTTTGAAAAAAACAATGATTTGTAAGACATATTCAATCTTTCATATACATATTCAATGTCTCATATTTGACTCCCACCGTAATATGGGTTCTTAAATTATTGATTAAGGAACAATTTGCAATGTGTTCTGTTGTAATTACAGAGTGGAGAGCATCATCAGAGTGGAGGATCGGTTTATAGTGGAGATGACCTTTTTGGACAGGAAGATGTATCTCCAGTAACAGGTGGGCTGCAGTCTGCTTCGTCACAGTCTGAAAGAACCCCCTCCCCTGACCCCCAGAGCTCCCCATCCCTACCACCCATAATAACAGACCCCAACGGCACCGGCCAGATACCCGCACTCTCCGCCCAGGGTCAAGCCACAGTGGTCGATTTCACCAGTGTGAGTACTGAAGGCCATCATAGCAATGTCATCATCAAAACAAGGGACTTTGTTTCATCACTAGATGAAACGGTGATCAATGGTGTTAACTATGCTGTAGCGTTGAGTGATATACTAAAAAAATAACAAATGTCAGTACGTTTCTTTTTTCATCTAAATGTACACTTAACTGCCAGCAGTGATATGATATCTCAAATTGATTAATAAAACAATTTGCATATGTGACATGTTGAAAATACAGAGTGAAGAGGATGAGAGTGAAGCAGAGGTTTCGAGTGGAGATGAGGTTCAGAGTGGAGATGAAGAAGACCAGGGTTCCAGTGGAGATAAGGTTCAGAGTGGAGATGAAGAAGACCAGGGTTCCAGTGGAGATAAGGTACAGAGTGGAGATGAAGAAGACCAGGGTTCCAGTGGAGATAAGGTACAGAGTGGACAGATTCCACAGAGTATAGTAAGTTGTCAAAATGTTCCAGTTATTCACGACTATTGTGCTTTGCAACAAACAGTGTTGGAATAGTTCATTTAAAACGTTAACATATTACCTATTACTAGTTGTACTATTATTACTATACTTATTACTCCCTGTAAAAAGCAACTTTTCCTAAGTTTCCTTATTACTTTTTTCTTGTCCCCAGTAATTGCATCTTTTGTCACCAAAAGTCTTACTTTGCATTACCTAATATTACTGAAAGTAATAAGTTAGTTACTTTCCAACACTGAATGTAACAAGTAAATATGTTTTCACAAACTCATTCTGCATCATTAGAATTCATTTAACATAAATGTGCCCGTTTGATTGGGCAAAACATGTATTTATTCTGGAATGTTGTGAAATATGCCTAATATCCAGCACCATACTGTATGTTACACAAATATGCATTATATATATCTCCCATATATATCTCCCATCAATCATTGATGCTTGAAAAAATACTGTTTGGACAGTTACATTTGTGTAGACCATGTACTTATTAAATACTGCATATTCACCTTAATATATTAGCCTATATATTTATTTTTCTGTGTATTAAATCGTATTATTTTCCCCATATCAGAGTCCACCGATATCAGAGGCCGATACCTCCAGTAGTGACCTCCATGTCCCTGATGAAAAGAAGTACTTCAAACGTCCTGCGCCAAAGAAAGGCTTCTTTTATATCAAAAGGAAGGAATGGAACGAATTACGGCAAAACCAGACAAAGAGACAATTTAATAATCTTGAGTGGACTAATGTCATATCAATAGGCATCAGATCCCACCACCCATTCTGCAGCTTTGCCTTCAATAGGCATACTGTGAAAACGAAGCACTCAATTCAAAAAGGAAGACTTTTTAAGTGTGATGGCTATTGCCGCATGGAGGGCTGTCCGGTCCAAGTTGACGTCACAGTTTATGATGAAACATTGAAAGCATACATTGAATTCTCTGGTGGAGATGTTTGCCATTTTGAAGATGACCTTCAACGAAGGCCTGTGCGTGCTGATGCACGCTCAAGATATGGAGAGAGACTGCAGAGTAAGCTACCGAGGTCGGTGTTTCTTGCCGATATCGGAGAGATCCCAGAGGATGTCATGGATTCTGGATGCAGGGACACAGCGCAGACCCCTTCAGTTTTGAAGAACATTGCATGTTCTGAAAGGAGACGTTTGAGAGCCGATCCAATTGAAATACTAAGTCTGCAAAAGATGTTGGATGCAAAGACCGGAGGTGACGGTGAAGTGCTGAAGAAAGTCTTGATGGCCCCAAAAGGAGTGATGCTCTGGTCAAAGAAGACTCTGTCAGTCTTCTTTGACCGTTGCAAGGATGACGTAGTTTACATTGATGCGACAGGAAGCATTCTGAGGAAAACTAAAAACTCACCGCCGTACTACGTGTACGAATTAATAGTGAGAAATCCGACTAAGGGTGCATCCCCTCTACCCGTGGCAACGTTCCTCACTTGTGAGCACACTACGGCCTCAATCACATATTTTTTACAATCCTTCCTGACAGACCTGGCAAAGAAGCATGGCCCTCAGACTTATAAAAGACCCGTCATGATCATTTGTGATGGATCCATTGTCCTCCTTCAGGCCATTTCCTGGACATTTTGTAGACTAAGCCTTCCAGAACTCCAGCAGAGGTACTACAATATTATTACAGGACAATGTAACTCAGACAAATTTGACCTCCCCATCGTCCATCGTTGTCTGAGTCACATTGTCAAAAATGCAAAGGACTTGTGCAAGAAAAGGTGAGAAATATTATAATATAATATATATATAATATTTTATTGTGTAAGTTCCCATTTTGAATTGAAGAAATAATTAACAGCCTCTTTTCCCCTACAGTGTCCCAAAGGCATACTACAGTCTGGCTATGCACGTTTTTGGCCTACTTGCAGACTGTGGCACACTGCCCGAGATGGACGACGCTGTAGTCAGTGCTACAGTCCTCTTTTCCAGTCCCTGCACTAATGCAAATGTGGAAAAACATTTCAAAAACCTCCAGCAACTCATGCAGGAAAAGGGAACTGGTGACATTGACAAAGGAGTTGTCGAAGTTGAGGAGGAGGATGACACGGTAATGCTATTTTTGACACAATAGTCAGATATAGTACTATGCTAAAAATAATGTATATTCTTTTCCTATTTGTAAAAACATTAGTTTATTCAAAAAAGCCCAAATGAACTCCATGTTTTATCCTAAAACCTTTTAAGTTTCTGTCTTCAAAATCCTATTCTAAAAAAACTTCACATTGATTGTTGCTTTCAGGCAGAAACCCTCGATGTTGGAAGCAATCCGTTTGAGATGCATTTTGAGAATGTAATAAAAAATGCTTCTCTTGAGTTGAAGGGCCCTCCAAATCCCTATTTCTCCCTTACATTCATCACGGGACTGGCCAAAAACTTCCTGCCCAATGCTGCCCTTTGGTCTGGAATGATGCTAGGTATGATAATAACACTTTTATATTTTATATTATATTATTTAGCAATGAGATAAGTGTAAATTATATCTATTTTTTATTTTCATTGATGTGTAAAATACACAACATTATGTTTAAATTTACCACATCATTTTCTTTTTTTCTTCTTAGGGAACCTATATCGACATGGTATGGGTAAGGGTGGAGCATACAACCATTTCAGAGAGGTCTTTGAAAAAGTCTGCAAAATCAAAACACAGGTACAATTACATAATTCATCCTGGTGTGATGCGCACGCACGCACTCAACCTCTGTGACAAACTTTAGCCTCCAAGGGCAATAACTGTTACTGTTCGCTTGACAACGAGCCTTTTCAAAATTGCCTATTGAACTATTTACACACACATACATACTGAGCTCCATTTTCGTCACCGCTAAACCCCTTATCCCTAAACTTCTTTGCCTTTTTTTAATATTTTGAAAAACATTTTTGAATAGTTAAACTAGCCAAAATACATTGACACGTTGTGAGCTTGTAGACTGGCCATTTTAACTATTCAAAAATGTTTTACAAAATAGTAAAAAAAAAAAAAAGGCAAAGAAGTTTAGTGGTGACGAAAATGGAGCCCCTCATCTCCCAAGGGTGAAAAAGATAAACTGTAAAAGATAAACCTACAGATATGTCTAAACAAAAGAGAGTAAAAAGGATATGGTTGCAGTGTAAATGTTTTCTAATCTGTATTATGTTGCAGAACTTCACACAGGATAACCGGACACAGGGCATCATGGAAAAGAGCCAGTGGGACTTAAAACACATACGGTTCCCTATGAAAGGTCTCACAAGGCTAGATGACTTTGTGCGCCAATACCAAACGATCCACGATTCCATGTTGCGTGAATACAACGACAAAGAGCGCACCAGAAAAAGGGTTGGTTGGAATGTCATATGTCTGTCAGTCAGTCTATATACAGAAGAGTCAGTCAGTCTATATGTGTAGTCAGTCTATTAAATTAATCTGCCATAGGCTACTCGTAAAACTATTGTAAAATGTTTTTCAAATATGGCAAAGACTTATAGGGATATTAAAGCATAAGGCGTGCCCAAGATAGGTCTGTCAGTAGTTCTGTGTGTACATACAAAAAAGTCAGTAAGTCAGTTAGTCTGTCAAGTCAATTCACAGAGAGAAATGTATCAAATAAATGAATAATTACATAGATGTGGCCTTCATGAGATTAATGAACTTTAACATAACCATTTTAATTTTCAAGAGCTACCGGATTGACCTGGAACAATGGAAAAAGAAAACTAAAACTCGACGTGGCACCTATGTTTCCCCACTTTTAAAGGCCTTCAAATTTAAGACTCCTGAAATGCAGGTGTGATTTGTTAATCTTTTATGAATTTTGGCATCACCTTTTGTTTGAAGCTCCTTCCATTTTTTGTGTACACATAATTAAACTGTTTGAAATGTTGTATTACAGCACAAAGACGGTGAGACCCCTACAAAGGCAAAAACATCTCCTGGGACCATGCCACAGGTGCTCAAATGTTCCATAGGCTTTTTTTTTATTATAAAATAAACAATGTTACCACTGCATGTTATAGGCTATATAAAGGCTATTTAGTTACTTTTCTTTGACATTAATGCCATACAGTTCAAAGACACCCGTGATACTCCTTCTAAGGCAACAGCTTCTCCAGAGTCTCCATTGAACTCTGATACTGACGACCTTGAAGGCACCGTGACCAAACCACAGGTGATTAAATGATCCTATACTTAATGCTGTTTTAATGACTGAACAAAAGACAACTACAGAAAAGTATGCAGTTCTCGTAATAAGTTTTAAAAGGTTGTATAGCGTTGCTGTTGGGTGGACACCTTTTGTCCAAAACCTGTCCTTTTTTGATTTATTATTTATTTTCAAAATAGACACTATATGTTCAAAACACGTCTCATTGCAACTCGTGAGCTTGTACATTGGCTATTTGCAGTACTCTGGTTCTCCACTAGAAGCGGTATGAAGTATAGGGCATCATTTGATTAAAACAAGATAAAAAGAAAGGTTGTAATATGAACATATTACAACATATTACAAGTAATAGGCAATTATTCTGTCAATCAAGTAACTTAGAGTTGTATTTGTTCATTAAACAAGAATCACGTCACAAAAAGAATCCATTGTTATACATTTTTAATATGGTTCTATGTAAAGGATGTAAAAATGTAATCGCGATAAATTAATTCAATAAGATGATAATTTAATGTATGCATATGTTATTGCACTTTAATATTGTTGTAAGTCATTAATTAACACTGTATGTACAATGTACATTACAATATGTAATAATGTATACTAAAATCATAAAAATATATACTTTAGGCAATGTGAAAAATTACTTTTCTTTGACTGTATTACAGTTCAAAGACACAACAGCATCTCCTGCCTGGTTGTGCTTGAGTGATTCAGAAGACCTTCCTGACCCTGGGACCTTACCACAGGTGCTCAAATGCTTCTTTGGCTTTTTAGTTTTTAGAAATGTCATCATTAACATTGGGATGACTTATGAACTACTAGAAGCCGCGTGCGGTGACATTACTTCTCATAATGAGTTTTTAAATGTTGTATATCGCTGCTGTCGGGTGGATGACCCACACTTCATGACCATAGGTAAGAGTAGGAACGAAAATTGCTCGGTAGACAGAGAGCTTTGCCTTCTGGGTCAGATCTCTTTTCGTCACAACAGTGCAGTACAGCGAATGCAATTACCACCCCTGCTGCTCTGATTAAGTAATTTTATTATGTTATTATTGTCTTAACAATGTAATGACTATGTAATCTAGTAATGTAAATGACAATGTATAGTAATAATTGTGTAGCCTATGCTAAACATTAATTAATTTTGTTTGACATGTTCATTACAGTTCAAAGACACGGCTGAGATGCCTCCAAAGACAACTGCATCTACTGCATCTACAGTCAACTCCAGTGACACAGACCCAGACCTTCCTGAGGCCATAGCACCGCAGGTACTCTAATGCTCCGTCTTTTTTTTTAATGCTTACTGTTGAAATGACTGAACTATTAGTTATTATAATGAGTGATTAAATTAAGTAAATATAAAGTAATTGACCATAATAAAACAACCTTAATTCACAAACGATCAAATGCATTTTTTTTGTTTTATTCCGGAATTTAAAAGTACACTGTAAACTGGATGTAGTGAGAATGTATAGTACTTTGTGTCTTTCTTTTGTCTTTTTTTTTTACTACAACTTGACTGATAGGCCTACATGCATTAAAAGTTAATGTGGTAGTATTTCAATTGTTATATATTTTTACAATTTAATTACATTAATTTCTAAATATACTGTACTCCAACATATATGTTACTAGACCTTGATCAGAATATCACTGCCAAATGCCAATATATCACTGGAAAATTGATTTTAATTTGAATTTCTGTCTCTCTATCTGTTAATAAATGAACAAACTAAAAAGAAGAAGGCAGTTCCACAGAAAGCCAAAGTGCGACGAAGGCTCTCCAAAGTTGAGGGACCTATCTGGCGTGGAACAAACAAAGGAAAACGTCCACCAGTCAGAGTCGTTGAAAGAGTGAAAAAATTGTCACATCTCGTGAGAATTCTTGAGACGGAATTTTGGCTAACAGATAAACACATGGATCAAGCCACTTACTTACTGGCAAATGAATACAAGGACATTGATGGTTTTCAATCTGTATTGCCTTTTGCAGCTATACCAAAGGGTGGCGTTGTAGGTACTCCTGAAAGAAAGTTCCTTCAATTCTTGAACATTCGCAGGTCACACTGGGTTACAGTAAGCAATTTATTTTGTGACCAAGACCAGCTGGTTGTCTACGACAGCCTTAATGGAGGACTGGACAATGCAACTAAACAGGCTCTATCCTGGCTGCTCAGGACAAGATCACCCTTTTTCGAGGTTCTGCTGCCAGATGTGCAGCAGCAAACTAACGGCAGCAACTGCGGGATGTTTGCAGTGGCCTTTGCATATGCGTTGTGCCAAGGTGCTAAACCAGAGAAGTGCACATTTATGGAAGGCAAACTGAGGCCACAGCTGTTCAATTCTATTTCCAAAGGAAAGATAGAAATTCTATTCTACCCAAAAACCACAAAAATAAAAGATGAAAAAAAAGCCATGATTAATGTGTACTGTGTGTGTCGTACTGCACACAGTACGGAGTTGATGGTGCAATGCACACAGTGCGAGGAATGGTACCACCCTACATGTGTGAACATTCCAAAAAAAGTAATTGGCAGTAAAGTGACCTGGCATTGTGACATCTGCAGATAATCTGTGAACGTAATTGTGCCTTTATTGATTTTGCCCAGTTCTCTGCAATCTTTGATGAGCAAGTCAAGGAAACCTTGAGATCTAGTGTGTTTTTTAAATGGTAAAACTTATATCTATATTTTGTGGTTTTTTAATATTACTTATTCAGATTTTATCAAAATGTTACGCAAATCATTATCTCTATAGTCATGTGATCAAGACAGATCTGTTTTATTTTTCATATTCCATCCTGATTGGCTAAGATTGACATTTAATGTTTGCAGGACTGAACTGTCTTGAACAAAATGCCAAAATTCCTGAACACAGCACACCTGGTGGAGAACTCTGATGAGCACATTTTCCTTTTAGGACTGATTTTGTTCAAAGGGCAAAGAAATAGAGTTGATTGGTAATTTATCATGTATCACTATGTCTTTAATTTCTCAAATTTGAAACAGTTAAAATGTATCATATGTTTACATTACTTTAAGTATATGACCTTAGAGGATTCCAATTGAATATTTGTATGAATATTTGTTGAATAAAAAGTCAAACTTCAAGATATGTGTATGTGTTTAGTCGGGAAGGGACTTATAAAGTGGGTTTAATTATTTTAGCAGAGTAAACTATATGCTATCCACCGAACAGTGATACCCTGGCCTATGTGTTGAGTCATATAGCATTTTCTAATGTGATATACAATTAGGCACTGTAACATGTGTGTTCACTGTTTATCAGTGATAGATTGTGACCTTCTCAAATGGTTTCCATTGCAAAAATGAAGACATAATGAAGGTATTTCTTAGATGAAACAATATATATATATATATACATATACATTTTGTAACAAGAAAAATAGTAATTAAAATTGTTTATCAGTGTCTCATTTACCTTCTGAAATGCTTTTCATTGCAATAAAACAACAGACATATCTAAGAAAGTCTCAGTCTATGATGGCTTTCCTCCACTTTTCTGATTATATTTATCCATATTTCCACAGTAACATTGGACAAAAAAGTTATCAAAGGTAGATTTTGACATTGTTAATTTGTTACAATGGCACTGGTGGAGACACAATGTACAGTATGTGTGTGGTTCAAGGCCAAAGTTCATACAATTGTCTATTTATGTTAGGTGACTTTGACATTATATTTCTCCACAATGCCACAGTAATATTGTGCCAAAATCTCATCAAATGTTTATCTGGACATTCTCAATTGATTTCAATAGCACTGGTGCAGGGACAATTTACAGAATGTGTGTGGTTGCAGGCCAAAGTTCATACAATTGTGAATTTATGTGAGGGGACTTTGACATTATTTTTCTCCACAATGCCACAGTAATATTGTACCATAATCTCATCAAATGTTTATCTAGACATTCTCAATTGATTTCAATAGCACTGGTGCAGGGACAGTTAAGAGAATGGGTGTGGTTCCATCTCAAAGTTCATAGTTGTCTCTAGTCTATAGACGATTTTGGCCTAAGAAGGCGACTTTGACATTATATTTCTCCACAATGCCACAGTAATATTGTGCCAAAATCTCATCAAATGTTTATGTGGACATTCTCAATTGATTTCAATAGCACTGGTGCAGGGACAGTTTACAGAATGGGTGTGGTTGCAGCTCAAAGTTCATATAATTGTCAATTTATGTTAGGCAACTTTGACATTATATTTCTCCACAATGCCACAGTAATATTGTACCATAATCTCATCAAATGTTTATCTAGACATTCTCAATTGATTTCAATAGCACTGGTGCAGGGACAATTTACAGAATGTGTGTGGTTGCAGGCCAAAGTTCATACAATTGTGAATTTATGTGAGGGGACTTTGACATTATTTTTCTCCACAGTGCCACAGTAATATTGTACCATAATCTCATCAAATGTTTATCTAGACATTCTCAATTGATTTCAATAGCACTGGTGCAGGGACAGTTAACAGAATGGGTGTGGTTCCATCTCAAAGTTCATAGTTGTCTCTAGTCTATAGACGATTTTGGCCTAAGAAGGCGACTTTGACATTATATTTCTCCACAATGCCACAGTAATATTGTGCCAAAATCTCATCAAATGTTTATGTGGACATTCTCAATTGATTTCAATAGCACTGGTGCAGGGACAGTTTACAGAATGGGTGTGGTTGCAGCTCAAAGTTCATATAATTGTCAATTTATGTTAGGCAACTTTGACATTATATTTCTCCACAATGCCACAGTAATATTGTACCATAATCTCATCAAATGTTTATCTAGACATTCTCAATTGATTTCAATAGCACTGGTGCAGGGACAGTTAACAGAATGGGTGTGGTTCCATCTCAAAGTTCATAGTTGTCTCTAGTCTATAGACGATTTTGGCCTAAGAAGGCGACTTTGACATTATATTTCTCCACAATGCCACAGTAATATGGTGCCAGAATGTTATCAAATGTTTATCTGGACATTCTCAATTGATTTCAATAGCACTGGTGCAGGGACAGTTTACAGAATGGGTGTGGTTGCAGCTCAAAGTTCATATAATTGTCAATTTATGTTAGGCAACTTTGACATTATATTTCTCCACAATGCCACAGTAATATTGTACCATAATCTCATCAAATGTTTATCTAGACATTCTCAATTGATTTCAATAGCACTGGTGCAGGGACAGTTAACAGAATGTGTGTGGTTCCATCTCAAAGTTCATAGTTGTCTCTAGTCTATAGGCGATTTTGGCCTAAGAAGGCGACTTTGACATTATATTTCTCCACAATGCCACAGTAATATTGTGCCAAAATCTCATCAAATGTTTATGTGGACATTCTCAATTGATTTCAATAGCACTGGTGCAGGGACAGTTTACAGAATGGGTGTGGTTGCAGCTCAAAGTTCATATAATTGTCAATTTATGTTAGGCAACTTTGACATTATATTTCTCCACAATGCCACAGTAATATTGTACCATAATCTCATCAAATGTTTATCTAGACATTCTCAATTGATTTCAATAGCACTGGTGCAGGGACAGTTAACAGAATGGGTGTGGTTCCATCTCAAAGTTCATAGTTGTCTCTAGTCTATAGACGATTTTGGCCTAAGAAGGCGACTTTGACATTATATTTCTCCACAATGCCACAGTAATATGGTGCCAGAATGTTATCAAATGTTTATCTGGACATTCTCAATTGATTTCAATAGCACTGGTGCAGGGACAGTTTACAGAATGGGTGTGGTTGCAGCTCAAAGTTCATATAATTGTCAATTTATGTTAGGCAACTTTGACATTATATTTCTCCACAATGCCACAGTAATATTGTACCATAATCTCATCAAATGTTTATCTAGACATTCTCAATTGATTTCAATAGCACTGGTGCAGGGACAGTTAACAGAATGTGTGTGGTTCCATCTCAAAGTTCATAGTTGTCTCTAGTCTATAGGCGATTTTGGCCTAAGAAGGCGACTTTGACATTATATTTCTCCACAATGCCACAGTAATATTGTGCCAAAATCTCATCAAATGTTTATGTGGACATTCTCAATTGATTTCAATAGCACTGGTGCAGGGACAGTTTACAGAATGGGTGTGGTTGCAGCTCAAAGTTCATATAATTGTCAATTTATGTTAGGCAACTTTGACATTATATTTCTCCACAATGCCACAGTAATATTGTACCATAATCTCATCAAATGTTTATCTAGACATTCTCAATTGATTTCAATAGCACTGGTGCAGGGACAGTTAACAGAATGGGTGTGGTTCCATCTCAAAGTTCATAGTTGTCTCTAGTCTATAGACGATTTTGGCCTAAGAAGGCGACTTTGACATTATATTTCTCCACAATGCCACAGTAATATGGTGCCAGAATGTTATCAAATGTTTATCTGGACATTCTCAATTGATTTCAATAGCACTGGTGCAGGGACAGTTTACAGAATGGGTGTGGTTGCAGCTCAAAGTTCATATAATTGTCAATTTATGTTAGGCAACTTTGACATTATATTTCTCCACAATTCCACAGTAATATGGAACCAAACTGTTATGGGAGGTAGACCTAGACATTGTTAATTGATTTCAATAGCACTGGTGCAGGGACAGTTAACAGAATGGGTGTGGTTCCATCTCAAAGTTCATAGTTGTCTCTAGTCTATAGACGATTTTGGCCTAAGAAGGCGACTTTGACATTATATTTCTCCACAATGCCACAGTAATATTGTGCCAAAATGTTATCAAATGTTTATCTAGACATTCTCAATTGATTCCAATAGCACTGGTGGAGAGACCATTTACAGAATGTGTGTGGTTCAAGGTCCATTCGGTTTATTTTAATTAAATAAAACGGAGACAGCAATCTCAGAGTTAAATAAACATTGAAAACCTGCATCTCCCATCTGTCCGTCACCCACGCCTCCAGATATGGTCACACCTCGTGACATCACGTCTCCATATGGTCACGCACCGTGACATGTCACGCCACCACATATGGCCATCTCCATTTATGAAGATCACGACACTGACCTCATCAAACCCTGGATAGCCATACATGGAGAAGACTGGATCATCACCTAGATCTGCATATATGGAGCCTACCAGCAACTCTAAATCTGACCTCAAACCCTTAGATCTCCATATACGGAGCTAACCTGTTCTGATATTCCATATGTTGATCTGTTGATCTGACCTCATCAAACCCTGTACACTCAAGACGCTCCATATATGGCCAGTACAGAATTCATGCCACATGATGATGTGAGCGCCCCAAAGCGCCAACACTCGCCCAGCAGTCTGCCGTCACATAGGCAGATGGGTGCACTCTTCTCGCCCTCAGGGTGTCTTAGAGTTTATTATTATTATTATTATTATTATTATAGAGCATTTAACATAAGGTAGCTGGTAGCCGATAAAATACAACAGCAACATTATTATTATTATTAGTAGTAGTAGTAGTAGTAGTAGTAGTAGTAGTATTAGTAGTAATAGTATTATTATTATTATTAGTAGTAGTAGTAGTAGTTTATAATTAGAATTATAATTATTATTACTATTATTACTATAGAGCATTTAACATATGAGGTATAAAGTACAGCAGCATTGTATTCAAACAGCAAGGTATTATTATACAACAGCAAGATTGGACGTTATGTATCTTTCAGGACCTTCCACTGCTTCGTCTGAGTATCTCTCTCTCACTTTCTCTCGCACGCACGCATGCACGCACGCACGCACACACGGTACGCGCGCACACACACGCACAAATGGCACGCGCGCACACACGGAACGCGCGCACACACGCACGCGCACACAGCCACCGCTCCGGAGCTGTACAGCCGTTACCGTAATTACACTACTAAATGCGCAACGAAATTCGGGCGTCGGATCACATTACTGTCGGTTCGCGAGTGTAGGATAGCGTTACTCCAGTTGCTGCTGCTGCTGCTGTGGGGAACACACTGACATGTTTTTGCCTCTAGAAGAAACTTGGTGAAGGGGAGGAAAGTTTCGGGGACAGCCGAGCGGAGGCTATACTTTTTTTCCTTACGTGATTTTTTCCCGCAAGGATACGAACGCAAAGCAAAGTCGGATTTCTTTCTTTCTTTCCTTTTCTTAATGCACTGGACTACTGGGTTTGGATTGGAATATACTATCTTCGCCGTTTTCTCTGATCTGAGTTGAACGACGCCGGCTTGGGTTTTGTGGAATAGAGAGTTGGGGAAAAAAAGCAAAGCAAGAAGCAGCGCTTCGCATTTTTTTGGTGCAGTGGGGAGAATTATTTGGCTCCGTCGGGAGTTGTAGACATTCCTCCCCTTGATTTCGGCCCATGCACTCGCCTGCCTTATCTGTGCATGCGAAAACAAGAGATCTGCAAGATTTCAGTCCTCCCCGGTAAGTGTTGTTTCTGTCTGTCCAGAAAACAAATCAGTTGGAAAAACCGTAAAAGCGTCGTTATTACGACCAAGACTCTGGCTGTCACGACAAATACGTGGGAATAGTTTAACGTTTTTTTCGCTTTGTTTGTTTCTTTTTTTCTCCTCCTCCATTCCCCTTTTTTTGTTTTTAAAACTAAAAACTATATATGTATTATGGTGCTGTGTGATTTAAGAGTAGAATATGCCTTTTCTAAAACTCCAATGACACAATTGAATGTAGGCTATATAAAGTTGTCATGAAACTTTATTTTCCTAATACAATTAGGCTACTCAGTCCATTCTGTGTGTGTGAAAATGTTTTAGGCTGTTTGGAGAAAAAAAATGTAGATCTGGCCCAAAGGTTTGAAGTTTGGTAAAAAACGACTGTTTCGATTATCATAAAATATACATATTTTTTAGAAACATGGATAAGCGTCACTAAATCGGTCGTACCCAAACATTGAGGTTAGCCTATAGGTTATTTGTTGTTTAAAGATACCATTTCACATCTGCTTACATCATGCGTTTAGATCCACCATTAAACAAGTGTCTTGGTTATTTATTACTTTGCTTAATTTTCTACATTGCATTTATGGTGCCCAATTATCCCGTGACCGCAGTTTGTTTTTTCACTACTTGGTGGTGCTGGGACTGGGAGCCCTAAATCACTGATCGCTCTAAATGAGCCCCCATTGTGTGAAAAAGAAGGAAAAAAAGCCAACTGATTTGAATTTCAATAGGAATTCAATCAGTGCCAAGAAATGTCATTCAAAGCCTGGTTTAAATGGAGGCTATAGTGATCTCTATAGAAGCGAAAGCGCACGAGGGGGAGAAAAAAAGCCCTCATGTGTCCGAATGTCCTGCTGTCAGCGACATTTAAAAGACCATAGCCTATAGTTTCAGAGCATATACTGTATATATAGCCTATTAAACGGAGCGAGATTTCGGTCTGAATTTGATGTCTGTTTATCGGCTTACTGGTTTTGTGACAGCTCGATGTATTGGTCGGTAACAACGGTTGTGTGCGCCAGGACATGTACAGGCTATAGGCTACGTGCATCCATGGGTCACGATGTCACAATGGATAAATCTGTCCCCTAAAAGTCAGTGGTTCTCAAACTTTTTCATGTCAAGGACCCCCAAAGTGGTTCATATTAGGCCTATAGCCCACGGATTTGAAGGGATATGCCGCAGGGACCCCCATAAGAGAAGATTGTTGCGGCTCTATAGCTGCGATATTCAACCATTTTAATGTTTGACATGGGTTAGGCTACCCACCAACATTTAATGGCATGTCTACCCTGTCTACCTCTGCATGGGAACCCAACGTATCGATACAATCAATGTTCATTTAACTCTTGAGAGTGTACAAAATGGAACAATTTTGTACACTCTCTGAGTTAAGGACCCATAAGGGTACATTCGGTTCCTAACTAGCTGTGTTCCCTATCGCTATTGTCCCCAATCATTATTCGCTCGCTACAAGTCAAATCACACGCGACTCTCTCTCTCTCCCGAGCAAAGTAAACCGATCGATGTCCTTCCAGCTGGAACAGAGCAGGGAGCGCATGTATGTATGTATGCAGCCAGAGCCAGGGAAGCGTGACTTCTTTGGGTCGCAGACTAGTGCAAACCTCCGCCGGTCGGCTCGGTCCCTGGAGGCTGAGTGAACCCCCCAGAGACCCGGCCGTGGCATGCCTGTAATCGGATTGCGCCGCTGCAGATGTCGCGTCATATAGATCTTTGTGTCCCGATGTTAGGAGGATGTTTACATCCTTTCAATCCCTTTTGTGTCTCACGTCACAATCAAGTCACTTATGGATTGGGAAATGCAATGAGTGTGTGTGTTGGACGGTGACGATTTGGGTTTGCTTTCAACGCTAAATGGGAGGATGCAACAGGTTTGGCGCATCTGTGTGGCTCCCCCAGAGCAGTTGTTAGCCTATATATTATGCCTACGCGACAATTGTGTTAAGAGTCTGTAAATTGTGTTTAAATATTGTATTAGTACGATTTTGTATTTTATTATACACTTCATGTCCCATACCAGAGAAAATTACGTTGGCCACTATAGGCTACACTAAGTCTGTGTTTATATTTTCACATTCATGACGATATTTGTAGGCTAATTACTGATTACGGCTAAAACAAATAACGTCATGCCGGCATTACCCTATACATATACAACACCTAGCATTAAAACAACGTTGTACCATTACATTTAAATACACAGATTATCTACAACACTAGATTTCTTCAGACAGAAGGCACATAACGGGTCTGCTGCAAATCTGATGATACAGTAAACTGCCGAGATGACGGTAAGCTAGTGTAGGTAGTGTGTTCACTTCACTGTCGGTGCATCACGGCTTCGGTATGTCTGTCTGTCTGTCTGTGGCATGGCTTGTTTGACAGCTTTTTGAAACATAGCCATGCTTTCTCTCCCTTTCCGTCTCCCCTCTTAGAGCGTACGTAGAATACATGAAAGTATACAAGTCTCTGCAGGAATCAGTGACATAGTTTTATAATTGTCTTGTCTTATCTCTCTGCCTCTCTCTCTCTCTCCCCCCACAATCCATGCCTCATCTCGCCTCCTCCGTCATCGGTGGAACTTCACAACGGCCACCGTCACTTTCCTCTCCTCCGGGCTCCCCTGTACCGTCCTCCGTCCTCCGCTGCAGCCCAGGTGATTGGGTGAATTCCAGTGCAGTGAAAGGGGCCTAACAGGCTGCAGTTGATGGTTGGGCGGTGCCCCTCAGATGGGATCAGTGTCGAGGGGGAGGCGAAGGAGGGGGGCATGGAGTGCCCTGCTGCTGCTGCGGGCTCCCGCTAAGGGCCTCATGGCCTCTTGGGCCTGGCTGCTGTTGCCCGCCGTCCTGCTGTCCCTGCTGACCGTCAGCGCGGCCCGGCCGCCCCTCGCCGCCGCCAAGGAGGAAGAGGCTACCCTGGAACCCGAAGGTAAGCAATTTAAGCGAACGGAGGGGGAGAGGGTTTTGGGAGCATGGATTAAAAGTTCTCAGTCGTCACGACTGATTTCAAGTCATTGGGATCGCAGTCACAGCGTGTCTTCTGTGAAAGCCGAAAATAGCCGATCTACAAGCTCACAACACTGCTGCGGGGGAGGGGGGACGGGGGGACGGGACTGGAGGATAGATAAGTGGGGGTACAAAACCCATTTGTTTATCTTGTTTTCCTTGCCGTGATAAGAAGACGGGGAGAGATTCTAGCCCTGACTCCTCCTTGGAATCCCTCCTGTTTAGGATGTTTAAGATGAAAAACAAACAAATGTGGAGAAGGGAATTGACAACTCCCCCCCCCCCCCCCCCCCCCCTCCCCTTCAATAAATGGAAGGCTGTTTTGTTTTTTAAAGCAGCCCAACTAGTCTAATGGTTGCCACACGGTGAGGTGGTTTACAACTATAGCTGCCAGTTTCATTTATCTACTTTTTCTTGAGCTTATCATAGTTTACGTTATTTCTGAGTGTGAAAAGCAAATCTGTGATCCCCCATAACCCTAAACCTGTGAGAAAGACGGTGGGATCGTGTTTATACTGGCATCCCTCACTCACATCATGCCCCAATTTCCTAGTTTTCATTTGTACACTTCAGAGTTAAATGAACACAAACATTTTTTTCTGTGTGGAAAGAGATAATGAGAGGGAGCAAAGAGGGAAGAACAGAATGAAGTGAGATTCCCAACTGAGCTTTACATTGTTTCCGTGGCTCATGAAGCCCACTGTATATGACTTGTGGAAAAAACCCCTTTTGAGCGAGCGTGGTGTTGAAGAATATCTGTAGCGCGGACGGACAGGCGGTGATTATTTATATTTAGTGCAGCTTCTCCTCCGTGTCTCCAGTCTCAGACTAGTCTGGTCAGGGAGCGGCTAATTAGAGCTGTAGTAGTGATGGATAGTACGGCGCATTCCAAAGCCTTTTGTTCCCAGGCTTTAATCAACATGCTAATTGCAAGTTGGGTCAGAGCATCCCTTTTTTTTAAAAGCAGCCCCAGTCTGTTTCTCTCTCTCTCTCTCTCTCTCTCTCTGCGCGCACACACACACACACACACACACACACACACACACACACACACACACACACACACACACACACACACACACACACACATACTCACTCCCCTCCTCTGCCCTTTTGCCCCAGAGGTCGGGTGTCAGTCTTGCTTGTTTCGACGAGGCCCACCTCGTGTTTTCTCTTGTTGTTGTTGTTGTTGATCTCAGTCAGACCTCTTGCCTCCAAGCTGCTCAGTAGCACCCCCCAAACCCCACCCCCCGGAGACCCCTGGACGCTACGCTACATAGCCACAGAGAAAACAGTGCAGAGGGGAGGAAGAGGGGAGAGTTTTCCAGAGTTACCCAATCCCAAGGAAAGTTCTAAGAGGATTTGCACATATTTGACTTCTCCTTTAGATGGGAGAGATTACCGAGAGCCAGGAGAGTAGTGGGGGGAAGTCATGTGACTAAGGATTAAGTGGCTAGACCTGTGGGTCACATGATGAGGGATCAGCGGGGCTGAACCTGGACCCGCTTTAATATCTGATCCCCGATCGGTTTCCCTTTGCACCCTGACAGACACGGGGCCGAGCCCACATATTCTCTTACTGCCGCTCGCTCTCGGGTCTGCGTCCACTGGGTCGGCGCTTGGAGCTCGGGTTAGCGGTACAGGGCTATACTACTCCTCCGAGTGCTGTTGTGATGGTCATGTGGCGAGGCTGGAGGCATCAGAAATGCATGGCATGTCCTAATGACCTCTACCGAGGTGTTGGGGGATCTCTACGGCTCTACCTCCCCCTCCTCCTAAACCTCTCGGCCCTGCCCAGGCGCCCTGCAGACTTATATGCCTGATTTATACTTGGGTTGCGTGCCGCGTCACACATCGGAGTGAATGAACGGATCTCGCATTTATGAATGTGTAGATCTTCAAAAAAAAATTCAACAGTTGCGCGCTGGTGTCGCACGACTGTCGAAACCTCAGGCTTTATAGTCCCACACCACTAACCTGTGTGTGTGTGTGTGTGTGTGTGTGGGTGGGACTGGTAGATCCACAGCTAGATTCACCCAGATTGCATATCAATGTTGCCTCTATATAAAGACCAGAGCCTGCACCCCTGGTGGCCTTGCTAGTTTGTTTACCTGTGTTTAGTGTAACAGTAGGAGTGGAGTGAGCGCGCCCGGTGAAAGGGCCCCTCACAACAGCCCCATTGTTGTCAGCGCAGCCACCTTTAGTATCTATGGGAGTGTTTACCTTGTCCAGGCACTCTCCGTTTGCACTGTGATTAGAATACTCTGACTTGAGCTTGAATAACAATGGCGAGAAAGACAGGGGCCATGTATAGTGCGCATGTATTTGTGTGTCTTTTGTGTTAGCATTCTGTGCTGTATAGCATTGGTTCCCAACCTTTTTATACTGAAGTACCACCTCAGAAAATATTTGGCTCTCCATGTACCACCATAATAAACTACAGGAGCGTATATACCTGCCCTTTTTGTTCCATTCCTAAGCCAATAATGCTGCTGCTCTGACAAAACTCTGTCTAAATCACTAATCGGCACAACTGATGATATTTCTAACGTGATTAGGACGTTCTCAAATCGTCTATAAGCGGCTAGGTGTGCTGTCATGCTCATTTCAGCACGGCTGGAGAGCCCATTTCAACCAATTGCTTGGTCAGAAGAACTACCTGTATATGTATAGTAATATAAATATTTCATTCCACTTTTGTCTTTTTTTCTCCTTTTTTGGGGCGACTCCTCTGTGTGCCACCAGAGTGGGGCTCAATGCAGGGATGGTCTTTTAGACGAGTCCCAGCAGGGACATTTTATGAGTCCCACTTCAACGACGTTATAGGAGTCATATTTTGCCATTTTTACAAATTGCAGCATTTAACTCCCATTTCATTTTATATGGTTAAAATAACCATTTCTGCTTCTGTTTTCTACATGGATTATAACTAAAGCTAGCAAAAATAAACTAGAATAAAAAACAGTACAATAGTACAGTAGTGCATCCCGTGGATGCAGAGGTCGTTGTTTTATTGTGTCCCTTAACTATGAACTGCGTTTTGGGATGCAAAATGCACCCTATTTTAATCTTTGCCTCTGTATAGGGCCTGTTCAGACACTGACAAATTGCAATGAGATGAATTTATGTCCGACCTCCACCAGGAACACTGGAACGTAGACTAATGCCAGTGCAGCTGACAGAAGCAGACGTTTGGCTGCGCATTCCTCAGCGGTCTTTCCAAACTATATTTTACAAAGAATTGTATGGTCAGCTCAAGGACAAATACCCAAAGACGGCTTTCTGTGTAAATAAACACAGGGGTAAATACACTGTGTTATGGCTTCACCCTTGTTGTTTAAGACCTAGGAAAGCTTAATAGCAACAAGACTGAGTGTTTATTTAACTCAAGAGTGTACAGAATGTAACGAGATGGTACGTAAAGGGTACTCTCTCCGAGTTACAAATGGATAAAATAACAAGTATTTTACTGTGCAAAGATCCCATACAACAGGATTATGGGCACAGAAATGCACAAATATTAACTAATAATTGCAGCTACTTGTGTGACTTGTTATTATTTTTTTTTTTTGTAGAACATTTTACAGTGTGTGTGTGTGTGTGTGTGTGTGTGGGTGTGTGTGTGTGTGTGTGTGTGTGTGCGTGTGTGCGTGTGTGCGTGTGTGTGCGTGTGTGTGTGCGTGCGTGCGTGCGTAGATGACAGATTGTCAAGCGCTATTGGGCTTATTACCTACCTGTGTGTAACATTGTTGTATCCACACAGTGGGGTTCTGGTTGTAAAAGTGTAAAACTGTCAGCTGGCTTGTTAATGACACGGTGTGTGTGTGTGTGTGTGGCTGCGTGCGCATGCACGTGAGCGTCCCTGTGCCTATGGCAATGGCACTGAACTCAAAACCAATACAGTGGGTCCAGTCCGTCTCTCGGTGTGGTGTGACCAGGGCACTTAGCCTGAATAGACCTCCTTCACATAAAGCCGTTTATTACCCCACCGTTAGTTGGCGCGTTAGTGTGTGTTTGTGTGTGTGTGTGTGTGTGTAGGTGTGCGTGCGTGCGTGCGTGCGTGCGCGCGCACTGACTGAATAGACTGTTATTTGTCTTGGCCGATGCACCAGAAAACGCCTTGTCACTCCACCACGCAATCTCACACCTGTCTGATAAGAGGCTAGTAAAAGCGGCCGACCTGTGCCAGCTTGTGCCTCCAGCCTCTGCGCGCTCTGTCTGCTATACGGCGGACACACACACACACACACACACACACACACACACACACACACACACACACACACACACACACACACACACACACACACACACACGGCCGCAGTCAGACGGGCACCTGGCTGCGTTTGACACTGATGGAGTGAGTGCACATGCAGTGCGTTAAGACTCGAGAAAAAAAAACACCCCACTGAATGAAAAGAAAAGTGAGCTCTGGTTGCGCAGCAGCACACCTGTAGCTATAATGCGATAGCATTTCTGTTCCTGAGTTTGAAATGACAGACGTCAACTCATGCATGCATGCATGAGCAGGTGCATTCACAGCTGGCCTATAGTAGTCAGGCACTCTCAGTACTTTGCACTTGGTATGTTCTTATTATTCATGCTAAGAAACAATATATTTATATTTAACCACTTGAGCCCTATTTTGTACTAAGTAGGCTAATTATACTTAGTGTCATGCGGTGAAACTAGCTAATCTACAATCTCATTGCATTGCGACTCATTGTGAGCTTGTAAATTGGCTATTTTTGGGCATTTGTCAAGACCTTCCTATAATAACAGATGTACTGCGTTATAAGTCATTATGAGAAGTTACGCTCCCTGCCGATGTTTACGCTCACCTTTTGAAGAATCACGGCAGCCTTAAATTGTGCCTCCATTACATGAGAATCCTGCAGAATCCTACAGTCTCATCGTTTGTTAGCGAGTCGAAACATAATCCACCGTTGTGATGCGGAACATCAACAATGGAGGACTCATGAGGATGGATGCTGCTCTGAAACCCTGTTGACTTGCATTGAACTCAGTTTCCCATCATGCTGCTCTGAAACCCTGTTGACTTGCATTGAACTCAGTTTCCCAGCATGCTGCTCTGAAACCCTGTTGACTTGCATTGAACTCAGTTTCCCATCATGCTGCTCTGAAACCCTGTTGACTTGCATTGAAGTCAGTTTCCCAGCATGCTGCTCTGAAACCCTGTTAACTTACATTGAACTCAGTTTCCCATCATGCTGCTCTGAAACCCTGTTGACTTGCATTGAACTCAGTTTCCCATCATGCTGCTCTGAAACCCTGTTGACTTGCATTGAACTCAGTTTCCCATCATGCTGCTCTGAAACCCCGTTGACTTGCATTGAACTCAGTTTCCCATCATGCTGCTCTGAAACCCTGCTGACTTGCATTGAACTCAGTTTCCCAGCATGCTGCTATGAAACCCCCGTTGACTTGCATTGAACTCAGTTTCCCATCATCATAAAGCGTCGTCCTCGTCACGATGTCCACGACAAAGCCGGTATTTCTTAAAAGTTATCAGAAAACGGCGAATTAAACAGATAAAACAAAAGGCGGGTTTTAGGTGGATTCGGGCAGGGAAACACAATGGGTAAAAGACGGGTTTAAGTGGGTTGGTTTAGCGGGTTGGTTTAGCGGGTTGGTTTAGCGGGTTGGTTTAGCGGGTTGGTTCTGCAGCGAAACTGATAACATGCCCCAAAAAAATAGGGACACCGTGGAAAACTAAAGTGGTTAATATGTTATATTTTACATCAAGCAAAAAAACTAATCGTTTTGCTAATCAGAGGTGGTGGGGTTGACCAAATGCTTTCTGTTCTTTTGCAGAGCATGGGTAATTAGGAGTAGTTTATAATAATCTATCAA
>NC_136791.1:6207751-6211968 GCF_951216825.1 Electrona antarctica | reverse complement strand
GACTAACTATATGTGTGCCAATACTTTATTAGGACAGCTGGTTAAGACAGGGGAATTTCCCCAGCTGGACGTAGCGCGTGGAAGGAACATGTTATTCCGACCAGTTCCTTTCCCCTCCATCAGGTGCCCAGGCTGGCCAGGGGGAGGCAGATTAGAGACCAGGATTACTGAATGTTTTTTGTGAGGGTACCTACCCTAGGGGACACGGGGAGAACATGCAAACTCCACACAGAAAGGCCCTTTCGCCAACCCCGCCTCGGGTATGGGCACTGATGACGCAGAGGAGGGAACACACCCCCAGCGGGAATCGAACCCAGGACCTTCTAGCTGTGAGGCGACAGCACTACCGACTGTGCCACCGTGCGACTCTCCCATTTTGAATTCCGGACTTTTATTTTTTACTAAATAAAGTGCTCCTACATTGCAGCATTTATAGTATAAATGCTCTCTCACCTGTCTCTGTTGAACTCCCAGCGGGGGTCCTCCGGAAGGTCGTACTCCGGGATGGGGTCGTCGTGGGCGGAGCTCCGTCGCGTGGTGATGCGTACCAGTGGCGTGCTGGAGTTCATGGAGGAGCTGGAGTCGGCAGACACCTGTAAGGTCCAGAGAGAGAGAGAGACGGGCTGATCACCACGGCCTGGCTTCATCTAACGTCATCTAACGAAAAGGCATTGCTAGAGGAGAGGCTGTGGTGTGGTGTGGTGTGGTGTGGTGTGGTGTGGTGTGGTGCAGGGTACCGTATATGTCACTTCATTTAGACCTGAGGATGATTCTACAAATATGGAATTGGCCGCGGACCAACCATCTGAAAATATGTTGTTTTTGGAATTGTTGACAATAAAGTTGAACCTTGAACATTTTCAAACATTTTCTCTTTTCTCCTCCCAAACAAATAGTGAAAATAGTTGATCTCCAAGCGCTTTTTTTTGCTATTTTGAAAATGGGGCTATGGTTAACTTAATTTTTGCCACCCCGTCTCCCTATTTATTTCTCTGAGACACCTCTCTGAGTAATCTTGGTTAAAAAGTGTGCATTTAACGGAATGTAGGGTGATGGAAAAATATCACTGCTTTATTAAAAAAATAAAAAATAAATTGGGTCACACATCTGTAGCTCAGATAGATGCAAAAAACACTAAATTAATTGATGTGAAATTATACCATGTGTTGGCACGCCCAGGGAGTTCACATGCATTAAATATGCCACAAAATCATTTCCATGTTTTAGCACTGTTTAATATTATGCAGATGAATCTTTCAACCATTATAACTTACAGTTTGGGTTTAGTCATAAGTACATTTACAAGTACTCTACTTAAGTACAATTTGGAGTTCAGCCCTATATACATTTGAAAATAGCCGATCTACAAGCTCTTGTGAAATTCTGCAATATGAGTACTTTTACTTTTAGTGCATTTTGATGGCAATACTTTTGTACTTTTACTTGAGTACATTTTGAATACGGGACTTCTACTTGTAACGGAGTACATCTACATTGCAGTATTTATACTTTTACTTAAGTAAAACATTTGAGTACTTCTTCCACCACTAAACCACTTACCTCGGTACAGGAATCCGTCTCTCTCTGTGGAATGTAATCCAACACTCTTTTTTTTTTTTACCGTTTTGAGTGTTGGTTTCAGGGGAGGAAAAAAACTCATAGTGCACACACACACACACACACACGCACGCGCACACGCACACACACACACACACACACACACAGGGAACACTCTGGAGTCTGGACGCGGTGCAATGAAGCAGGCCCGAAGCACTGCTTAAGGCCTGACGCTAACCGCTAACCGCTATAGCTCTTAGAAGTTAAGAAGCCCTAGAAGGAACACCTCTTTAAAATGCTTTCATCAAACCCTGCCCTGCATTACATAAGACCTCCGTCAGCAGTACCAAGTTGATCATTCATTTACCAACTATTAGTCCCAGTTGAAATAGAGTCCCTGAAGTTACACAGTATGGAGCTTTACTACTACTACTACAATGTGAGGTTCCTTCAAGGGGACTTCAAGACTTCACCCCTTTTGCAACCAGATTTTAATTATGGTCTCACTTCCTTCCTGGACTACAATTCCCATAATGCTTTGGTGCATCCCAGTTGGGTTTGAGAGACACTGATCTATAAAGTGTACAGATCTGGATGAGTATGTGTGGTACTATAGAGCGTCGCAGTCCCGCCCCCCTTTCAGAACGCCGAGCGGTCCGGAGGAGAATTCCCCATTCATGTTTTCCCATAGACGTTTCAAGTATTTATTTAAAGACCTTTAAGCCAACTCAGATCATGACAAACGAACAAATAATTAGAAATTAAACAAACCATTCAATACCCTGCCCTTTTTTCCCCACTTTCTAATTATTTGTTCGGCCCCCCCAAAAAATGGTGTTTATTGTCATGATTTGTCATGAACCGAGTTGGCTTTGTCCGAGGCTTAAAAGGTCTTTAAATAAATATGTATTCATTTAACCCATTTAGGCCTGACCTCAAAATTAAAAAACAATCTTCACGATTTTTCAAAAATAGCAGACCTACAAGCTCGTAGCGCGCCACTCGGTGGCGCGCTATGAGCTTGTAGATCTGCTATTTTTCAATAGCTAAATTATAACATAATGTTTAAAACACCAAAAGGGGTTCCCACCCAAAATTAAGTTAAGTATTTGTTCATTTCTTTCTGAAACGTCTATGGGAAGAAGTAATGAATCCGGGCCGCTGGTCAGGGGTTTGCATGGCGGGTCCCGCGGCCGCTCTACACACTAAGAGCTCCTCTAGTGGTTGGTGTTAGATGCCTTTTCAAACTCTTTATCTACTTTCTGTTACCTGGCGCCGGAGGGGCATCTGCTTGCTCAGCTTGTGCACCGCCGGCTGGTTGCCGAAGTCGGGCTTCTTGGCCGAGTTCTTCATGCGACAGACCACCACGATGACCACCATGCAGGCGATCAGGAACACGCCCACGCAGTAGATGGCGATCTCCACGTAGTCGGGCGACGTCAGGCCCGTTATCGGCTCGTCCTTACTGGCTGGACGGGGACGGGACGGGACGGGACGGGATGATGGGGTCAAAGCAGAGGTCAGGAGGGGACGGACAAAACCCTCACGCTCAGTGACGCACACGGCACACATGTACACACACACACACATGTACACACACACACACACACATGTACACACACACGGGCGCGCACAACACAACGCCCTCTCTCTTACACATGAACAAACACATATGGACATCACATAGACAAACACGGACAGACAGATGGCTCTGGTAGAAGATGAGTCAGTCTCGAGCTAAAGTAATCACCTCAGACAGACTGACTAAACAACTGCTTTTAGATCAGAGCCTCTTCCCACATCTTCCCTATTTGATCAAACATCTCAGTGGACTGTTCCATAATGCATGGCCTTCAATTCCACAAGCCACAAACAAGGCCCTTGTGTTGCCGTTACAGCCCAGGCAAGCAAGCGAGCCATTCAGGCAGCTGTAGGGGTGATGAGGGAGGACTATATGTAGCAACCGTTCTCCTGTCAGCCTCCCTCCGTAGAGTACCCAGGTCCACAAACCACAGACATGCATGGCCCAGCCACGCAGGCGCCACACACAGAGAGGGGAATAAATAAATACATATTACTGCCCCAGAGGGAAAAGGCTCATCTCTAGATCGTTATGTTTCAAATGTTTAGCCCATCAAGACCTGAGGAACGCATCATGTGTCACCTTTATAGCTTTTAACCCACTTTAACCCGTTATTGTATACTTTAGCTGCTGAAAAAAGGAGCAGATCTGCAAGCTCTTAGCGCGGCACTCGGTGTCGCGCTATGAGCTACGAGCTTCATTGAATCTTTGCTTCAGGGGGGGGTCCCTGGAACAACATATTGGGGGTCGGAGGCCAATTACATTTCATTCTGGGGGTCCTTGACATGAAAAGGTTTGATCACCACTGGGTTTTTCAGAAAACTTTAGAAGACATTATTTTTAGTATCTGTTGTCAGGTCTTCATGGGTTAGAGGCAAAACAAAACGATGTATCATATTACAGCCTTAAACGGGTGTTTATGTCGACTGTTGTTGCTTCAAGGCTCGGGGAGGAGTTCGAGGCCGTAATTATGCTCATCGATCTCATTCGGTGGCCCTGACACCTTGACTGGATGCGGGATTTATTACTCTAAAACCGGGGCTTGTGCAACTGACATTGATCCGCTAAGCCTGAGGTG
>NC_136791.1:6182751-6200251 GCF_951216825.1 Electrona antarctica | reverse complement strand
TCCGTCTCTCTCAATTTTCAATTCAAAGGAGTCTCTGTAAGTCTCTCTCTCTCTCTTTGGAGAGAGTCCACAAGAGACGTACTGTATTTACCTCCAAGTGGGGACCGTGCAAGCGGCTAACGCTGTTACCTTTCACACACAATTACACGGAATGACACCGCTACACAGACTACAGTAAACACATTTAGACACGTTTAACAAGGCTGGCTTGAGTGAGCCGCCGCACAGTACCTCTCTCTGATGTCGTTTTCCAGTTTGGTCCAAACGTTTCGACAGTTACGAGCCAACGGTAAACACACCATGCGGCGTGTAAGGACTAGGGGTTGGGATTCGTTGGGATTTTATGGTTCCGGATCCTTATCCCGGATCTCTCTTAACGGTTCCGGTTCCTAACGGTTCCCTTAACGGTTCCCTTAACGGTTCCCTTAACGGTTCCCTTAACGGTTCCCTTAACGGTTCCTAATATTATTTTTTCTGACATAGATTATGCTTATATTATAACTAACCTAACCAGGTACATAATAAACACAAATTCAATTATTGAAAATGCACTTTACAATTATGAGATGGCACTATTATTTAAACTTCACCACCACCACCACCAGCTAGCCACCACACCAAAATCATTGTTGCAATTTGTACTGTATATTGCAATGTGTACTGTATATTAAATATACAGTACACATTGCTAAATGCCATCAGATGATGGTCCCGTGGCTCAAATGCCGAAATAAATAATGGGCCTTGATATGAAAAGGGTTGAAAACCACTGTCGTAGAGCACTGTCTGGCAGCGACACAGAGAGGGCTCTTTGGTCACTGGAATTCTACCTAATAATATCTACCTCTCTCTCTCTCTCTCTCTCTCTCTGGATCCCTGACAGTACCACATCGGTCAGAGTTTCCTCAAACTGCTGCCTATAGCATTTGATCCATGTAGGATTTCCCCCGAGCCCGTCCCCCGTCCCCCCCCTCCCCCCGAGATGCGTGCCCGCTCATTTAGGATCTAAATCAATCTATCAATTAAGTCATTAGCGGGGTGTTTTCACGGTCGCTGGGCGGAGGGGGGGAGGAGGAGGACGGGAGAGGAGCGGTGGTGGTGGTGGGAGAGAGGGGAGAGGGACACGGGGGCATTCCGTGGTATCTCAAGCGAGACCGGTGAACTCTGGGTAACCCGATGGGGCTTGGCACGGAGAGCCCCCTATAGGGGTCAGGAAGGACGAGCTGGTGGATGCCAACGGGGCACACAGGAAGGCAGCAGCAGCATGGCGCCAGCGCTGAGTTTGAAGGCATATTTGGATTTTAGTTTTTAGTCTCTCTGTTTTCATTTAGTTTTAGTCACATTTTTGTCACCTGGAATGTTTTAGTGTTAGTCTAGTTTTAGTACGACTAAATGTATTTTGGTGGGCCTTGATGCCGTCGTAATGGCTGATTTTACGCTTGCTGAAAATAGCGGATCTACAAGCTCACGACAAGCTCACGACGCGTCACAGTAGATCTGTTATTTTCAGCATGCAAACAAGTGTGAAATGACTTGTGTCTTTTACTTAGGCCTATACTGGATCTCTTGACCACTAGTCCCTTCCTAACATTTTCGTCTAGTTTTCTATTTGTTGACGAAATTGTCAATGTATTTAGTTTTAGTCATCGTAGCTTAGTTTTCATTTAGTTTCCATTTAGTTTTCGTCCGTCATGGTATTGGTCGGCGAAATCAACACCGGTGAATGCCAGCAGGGCACATACGGGCATCGTCGGGGCACGGGAAGGCAGCCGCATGGCGCAGGAAGGCGTGCCCGCACGTCTGTCAACAAAGTGTGGCGTGGCGAACCGACTGCCATAGTTGGGACTGAACGGCCAGCGGGTGATTAGGCTGGAAGTGTGTGTGGATGTGTATGTTTGTGCGTGAGTACGTACATACATGCTCTAACACATGTGCGTGTATGTGTGTGTGTGTGTGTGTGTGTGTGTGTGTGTGTGTGTGTGTGTGTGTGTGTGTGTGTGTGTGTGTGTGTGTGTGTGTGTGTCTGCCTGACCGCGTCCTCTCTCCCCAGTGGCCAGTTTGAACCAGAAAAAGGCTGCTTTGACTGGGTTTTAATGGCTGATCCGGTGTGTTATTTGGGCTCAAGAGACTGATAAGAGCCGTGTTTCCCCTCCTTTTTCTCTAGTTCTCCTTCTTCCTCCTTCCTCCTCCTCCTCCTCCTCCTCCTCCTCCTCCTCCTCCTCCTCCAGTAAGATGGAGTCAAATGAAGCAAGAGGTTGCAGGGGGGTGGAGGGGTGGGGGGGGGGGGGGTCAGTGGCCCGTCTGGAGCCAGACGGGGGGAGCGGGGGGCTTTACTGCTGTGCAGTAAAACAGAACCCCAAAAAGAAAAAAAACAACAGAAACACAGCAGTCTGATGGAGAGCTTTTGGCTGAGACCTGGGTATATTATGTACAGCACGGCAAAGCAGGGGGCCGGCTATAAGGGAAGGGTGGACAGCGTTATATGTGTTTATTTGCATGTACCTCTCTCTATCTGTGTGTGTGTGCGTGTGTGTGTGTGCGTGTGCGTGCGCACTAGGGCTGCACGATATGGACAAAATGTCTTATCTCGGTACTCATGCCAAAGAAATAAGATACGATATAAAGATACGATATACGATGTTACCGTTAAAATGTCATATTCTATATTTTAAGTGTTGCAACATTGAAAACTATATTAAAAAAACAAGTCATAATCACTCACGATATATCGACGATACCGTCGCCTTTTTGCGATACTGATATGGCGCATGTTCACACCTCGATACGATAAAAATATATTGTGCAGCCTTAGTGCGCACGCTTTCATTCAACCGCGCAGCTTGCAAGTTGACCACGTCTCACAATAGCCTTGAGTGATCGACTGGGAGCCGTACACTCTCATGTTTTGGGCAAACCCTGAACAACAACAAATCCAAAATGGTGTGTAGCATGTAAAAGGACCTCAGTTCAGGTGAGGACGATGTGAGGACAGGAAGGAGGGGGACGAATCCCCCCCAGAGGGTCTATATCTCTCTATTTGGAGACACAGTGGCGTCACATCATGACTGACCTCCTGGCTACAGTACAAATGTCATTCCTTCAAACAGCTGGTGCTTGTGTGACCAATACAGGTTATCACTTATCAGCGATCAATGGAGTATTGGCAGAGGGGGAAGTGGGTGACGGGGTCGAGGAATATAGGCTTTGATGTCCTTCGACCCGCTTGGCTTGCATAGCGGTGCCACGGAGAGGCCAAGGAACACCCCGATGTCCATTTATACCAAGCAGTATGTTGATTTTGGCAGCAATTTTTTTGTTTTAGTTTTAGTCATAGCCTTTTGAATAAAGTTGAATTCATTCGTTTGAGTCATATTTTAGCCATCCGAAATGCCTTAGTGTTGGTCTAGTTTTGGTCGACTAAATGTCATGCGATTTTAGTCGACTAAATCCACAGTTGTTTTTTGTGCATTTTTGGCGGGCCTTGATGCTGTTCGTAATGGCTGATTTTATGCTTGCTGAAAATAGCAGATCACAACGCATTGTGTGCCATTGTGTGTCCCATCCTAACATTTTAGTCTAGTTTGTATTTGTTGACGAAATTGTCAATATATTTAGTCTCAGTTTTAGTCCTAATATCTTAGTTTTTATTTAGTTTCCATTTAGTGAAAAAGGGTAGTCGACGAACATCTTTCGTCATAGTATTAGTTGATAGTAAGGGCATTTTATCAGGTATTTGACCAATCTGGGAACTAAATCGTTACCAAGAAATGTCTTCACCAATGTGTTTCTAAAGGTGTCTAATAACATGTACTAAAAGTTTGAAATTCAACTCCTGTGGGAAATTGAGTTATTAGCATAATATGTGACCCTTAACATCCTATATAAGGCAAAAAAGTCCAAATTTCATCATTCTTTAAGTAGCATGTGACATATGAAACTAGGGGGTTTTCATGATTCTGAATCCATTCCAAGCATTAGTTTTGCACAAAAAAGTGTTTTTTGTGCAAAAATGTCACATGCTACTTAAAGAATGATGAAATTTGGACTTTTTTGCCTTATATAGGATGTTAAGGGTATGGTCACATATTATGCTAATAACTCAATTTCCCACGGGAGTTGAATTTCAAACTTTTAGTATATGTTATTAGACACCTTTAGAAACACATTGGTGAAGTTCTCAGATTTTCATAGATTTCTCTTACTATGACGGAATCAACACTGGTACCAAAGAGCAAATCTGTTCTGCACGTGCACACACAGATTGACCTACAACCACCCCACTTCTGCAACAACCTTATTGATTTTTTTGCAAAGCGAGCAGAAAAGGGTGTCTTTACATGGAATGATCCAAAGGTCACATCAGGCTGGGGTTGAGTGACTTGGGTCTGGACTATGGGCCAGAATAATACTGCTGAGAACAGCAGTTCTGTTTGCTCAGCGACACAAACACACAGGGTTACAAAGCGACGCTCACAAACAGTACATGGAAATCTGTCCTTAGTGCTCTGCTCACTTAACGTGAAAATACGACATACTGGCGGGGCGCGTTTGTGCATGTGTGTAAGCGGCACAGTGTTGATGTCGTCGACTAATAATACTATGACGAAAAATGTTCGGCGACTACCGTATGATATTTAGTCGACTTAAACTAGACTACAACACTAGACTAAAACATTCCAGGTGACTAAAATGTGACTAAATTTTAATTAAAACTATTTAGTTTCTAACTAAATGAGACTAACCCTAAACCCATAACTAAAACTTAAAATCAAAAATTGCTGTCAAAAACAACACTCTGCACTCAACGTGAAAATACCACATACGGCGCGTTGTGCGACAACGTATACACAGAGAACCGGTACGAAGTTGTCCGGATTAAATATAATCCCTACGCCTCCCCATGAGTGCTTCGAGCAGAATAACATTAACAAAATTAATGATTTGCAAATATTGACTGCGTTATGTAAAACACACACACACACAAAAACTCTTTTAACCCGTTTTGGGCGGGAACCCCTTTTGGTGTTAGCATTATGTTATGCTTTAGCTATTGAAAAATAACAGATCTACAAGCTCGTAGCGCGCCACCAAGTGGCGCGCTACGAGCTTGTAGGTCTGCTATTTTTGAAAAATCGAAGAACGACTGATATAGAAACATAGCTTTTTCAGAAAACTGTCAGGATGTAGAAGACATTTTTAGAATCTGATCTCAGGTCAAAATGGGTTAAAACTGGTAAAAGACTTGGCAGAAATCTGCTCCCAGCACCTGCTCTCTACATTATGCACCTGGGGGATCAAACACTGCACGCTCACGCACACACGTGTGCGCACACACACGCACGCACGCACACACGCACACACACACGCACGCACACACACAGCTCTCACTGTGAGAACTCTTGCTCCCGGGCCAAGGGGTGCGTATACCCCCTTAGTCCACTGTTTCCCAAACACTGGGTCGGAACCCAAGCTTGTTTTTGGTCTAAGAAGAAGAAGAATCCGAGATATTAGCGTTCAAAGAATCTGCGTCCCCATAGACAGCACCCATATAGACAGAATCTGCGTCCCCATAGACAGCACCCATAGACAGAATCTGCGTCCCCATAGACCAATGGATTTTCCATTTCCGTGTTTTTTAAATTGATTTCATTTTTAGTGTTATGAGTGCATACGGCGTCGTCCAAAGGCGATTTCGGCATTGAAAATAGGCGATTTACAAGCTCACAGTGCGGCGCAAAGCGCCACGTTGTGAGCTTTTGAGGGTTTGGGTGGGTGTGGGTGGGTGTGGTTTGGGTGGGTGGGTTTGGGTGGGTGTGGTACTGACCCACTACGTCCAGGGTGTAGGTGTGGTTGATGGCTCCGTACTGGTTCTCCACGAGGCAGGTGTAGTTGCCCTTGTCCGACGGCACCACACTCTCCATGATCAGAGTCCAGTGCTGGACTCGCACCTGGAAAAACACAGGGAGACAAAACCAGCGCACTGGTGTTATAGTGACGTCAAAGACACGACACACACACAAAACACACACACACACACACAGTGACACACACACACACACACACACACACACACATGGGGGATTGAAAGGTGAGTGCTGAGGCAGCGTTCACACTGGAAAACAATATTAACGCTGATGACAGGCTGATTCCCGTGGAATGTCTGGGCAACATGACGCCGCCTTCGCATGGGCCTGCGGCTCACCTTGACCGCTGGGAAAAGACCTAGCCTACTGATCTGTGGGCTTTGCAAGCCTTTGAAGAGTTTTACCCTGTGTAATTTAGATTTTTTTGTTTGTTTTTTTAACCCATTTTGGGCGGGAACCCCTTTTGGTGTTAGCATTATGTTATGCTTTAGCTATTGAAAAATAGCAGATCTACAAGCTCGTAGCGCGCCACCGAGTGGCGCGCTACGAGCTTGTAGGTCTGCAATTTTTTTTAAATCGAAGAACGACTGACATAGAAACTTTTTCAGAAAACTGTCAGGATGTAGAAGACATTTTTAGAATCTGATCTCAGGTCAAAATAATGGGTAAAATAATGTTTAGAAGTGATGATTTTGCATTTGTTTTAAAGCACATAAACTATGGCGGACGTCGGTATTTTGATCAAACGTGAAAACATTTTAAATTTGCACGTTTTTGACGTACAACTCATCCCGACATGCGTTGGTCCGACATGCGTTGCGTCGTGCTTGCGGTTAGGTTTAGGTTAGGTTAGGGTTTGGGGTAGGGTGTCTGACTAATGACTAATGTCGGACTCTTAGTATGTCGGAACTTATGTCTGTACCCGTACATATAGGGCTTAAACTAAAGGGATATTTCACTTTAAAAAAAACCTTTTGGTCATTTCATCGTCTACTCTGGCTTATGTGAACACCCCAAGACAGTTTTATAGGAAGGGCAGCAAAAAATTAATATCAAATATCTAAATAGTAAATAATGAATCGAGCAACTTCAACACTGTCAGGGTGTTCACCTAAAACCTGCGTAGACGATAAAAAAAATGACCAAAAGTTTGTTTTAAAGTGAAATATCCCTTTTAACTGGCATATGAGCTGGATTGAAGCTCCGGGGCAGTTTACATAGTGCCAGGGAAGGTTGATATAACACAGTACAATACAGTACAGTACTAGTTTTATATATTGCTTTGAACCACTTACTATTGCTCTTCTCATCGTTTACTAGTCATCATTGCATGTGCCAAACTCTACCCCCACTGCAAGTGGTTGAAACACAACAATATGTTTACAAATACGTTTTGAGCCACCACACATAGCCTATGGAATTCCCAGGTGTTAACCAACAATAGCCACCAGCACACACACACACACACACACACACGCACGCACGTGCGCACACACACACACACACACACACACACACACACACACACACACACACACACACACACACACACACACACACGCACACACAGTGAAGCAAGACTGTTGCTACTGGTTGTGTGTGCATGGTATTGGCAACAGTACAATAGACTGACATTACCTCACAGGGTAGGGCACAGGTACAGCTTTTGTCCAGCGTTTTGTTGACAAAGAAAAAATAAAACTGCGGTTCTAAAGCGTATTCAGCTGGTTGAGTGACACATGGCACATTGTCTGCACGTTCCCGACACACTTTGTGGCTCTTTTACGTCCGAACAGTAATGAAGTCTGCTGAAAGCCCAGGCGAAGACGTGGGGGGGGTTATAAATTAGCAGATATAATTCAACATAATCTGCTCCTGCATTATTAGACCGAGAGGCTGGCTGGCTGGCTGGCTGGCTGGCTGGCTGACTGACTGGCTGGCTGGCTGGCAGGCTGGCTGGCTGGCAGCCTGGCTGGCTGGCTGCCTGGCTGGCTGGCTGGCTGGCTGGCAGCCTGGCTGGCTGGCTGCCTGGCTGGCAGGCTGGCTGGCTGGCAGCCTGGCTGGCTGGCTGCCTGGCTGCCTGGCTGGCTGGCTGGCTGGCTGGCTGGCTGACTGACTGACTGACTGACTGACTGACTGACTGACTGACTGGCTGGCAGCCTGGCTGGCTGGCTGCCTGGCTGGCTGGCTGGCTGACTGACTGACTGACTGACTGGCTGGCTGGCTGGCTGACTGGCTGGCTGGCGCCGAACATCGCTAAATGATCTGCTACACTTTTTTCAATTTAATTCCGTTCCATTCATTAGGCTTAATTAGTGATGCTGTTATTAACTGCTAATGCTGTTCCATTCTACGACCGGCTAGGGCTGAAATAAGATCAAGTAATAATTGATATTAAATATTTCAAGCAGCCTGTGACGTCTGTTGTGTCTGGTGGTACACAGAGGAGTCGCCCAATAACAAAGAAAAACAGACAAAAGTGGAATGAAATGTTTATATTACTACAGGTAGTTCTTTTGACCAAGCAATTGGTTGAAATAGACTCTCCAGCCGTGCTGAAATGAGCATGACAGCACACCTAGCCGTTAATAGAAGATTTGAGGACCGATGAGTCACGTTAGAAATATCATCAGATGTGCCGTTTAGTGATTAGACAGAGTTTCGTCAGAGCAGCAGCGTTATTGGCTTATAGGCATGGAACAAAAAAATAAATAATCGAAGAATAAATCAAATTTCCCTCCCTGTGCATAGCTGAATAGGACAGGGCCGCGCCAGCTATACGCACTTGTATTTTAACCCATTTTAACCTGAGTCTTCTACATCCTGACAGTTTTCTGAAAAAGCTATGTTTCTATGTCAGTGGTTCTTCGATTTTTCAAAAATAGCAGACCTACAAGCTCATAGCGAGCTTGTAGATCTGCTATTTTACAATAGCTAAAGCATAACATAATGCTAACACCAAAAGGGGTTCCCGCCCCAAAATGGGTTAACATAAGCTTATTATGGTGGTACTTGGAGAGCCAAACGTTTTCTGAGACGGTACTTCTTATAAAAAATCACACCCGTGTGAACTGAGTGGTGTAAGGTTTTATATAGCATGATCAGCTGTGGTCTGACGTAATGTCTGACGTTAAAGATCTTTGGCTAGGTAGACTCGTCTTCTGATGTGATGATTTGTGACCATGAAGTTGATTCAGCTGGAGTTTTTGTCCGATGTGAGGTATTATATAAGGTAAGGTATTATATAGCCTGATCAGCTCTGATCTGACGTAATGAAATCACACCTGGATGTGATTTCACAACTGGCTTTTTTTGTGCAGAGAAAATGACCACGGTTGCTACAGTCATCCAGTTCACCCGGGTGTGATTTAATTACGTCAGAAATTATTTTGAACATAGCAACCATGGTCATTTTTTTCTGCACACAAAAGCCAGTTGTAGGAGTGGTTTACACCACTCAAAAAGGTTGAGAACCACGTCTGGTCTGAGACATTATGGGTGCGTTCGGAAATGCGCACCAGGAATGTGGTCAGTTTGTTGAGTGTGGTGGGCGGCGGTGACGTCACAGAATGCGTTCAGTGTGCCTTATTTACGAACGACCACAGCTGTGACGCATTCACACTGGACACAACCCCAGCTTCGGGGTAGGGTCGCTCAGTGCGGGCACTCGGCACACCCCGGTGCGCAGCGCACTGGATTTTCGACCGACAACGCACCGAGTGCACTGAATAAACGAACGACAAGAGAGCACACCATTGCGTTCAGGGCGCATTTCCGAACGCACCCTATGACTCCGAATGTGGGCGAGCTTGGTTTCAGCCTGACCAGTTAGTTAGTCTCCCCACTGACTTGTGACTTCCATTATAAAATTAAAGAAGTATAAACACATAATGTGAAAAATTAATTTAGTGAAGGCACTTCTGTGGCGCACGCACACACACGCACACGCAAAGTTGCACACGCACAGTCGCACACACGCACGCACGCACACACACAGACGGCTAGCCACGCCATAAAAAAAGCCTCCAGTCCAAACAGACGTCACTGAGGAGGAATTCCTGACGTTCAGATTAAACTCTAGCTCTTTTCGGGAGGAAATAAAACATTCGAGACTCTGGACCATACTTTCCCATGACATGCCGAATCAGGTATTTTCAGAACAAATAAATCTGCTTAAAATGTTTCACTTTCCCCCCGAATACAGATTGGGCTTTTGAGGCAAGAAGACAGCTTTCTTTTTCTTTCTTTTTTTTTTACCAGGGAGACAAAGATCTCTTGTTCGGAACCACAACAATGTGTATTTATAGAGATAGAAATCTAAATGCCCTATTTTATTGAATAAAGAATTGAAATGACGACCTCAGACCTGTCTATGATTATAGAACAGACCTCAGACCTGTCTATGATTGTAGAGTTACAGACCTCAGACCTGTCTATGATTGTAGAACAGACCTCAGACCTGTCTATGATTGTAGAACTACAGACCTCAGACCTGTCTATGATTGTAGAACAGACCTCAGACCTGTCTATGGTTGTAGAATTACAGACCTCAGACCAGTCTATGATTGTAGAATTACAGACCTCAGACCTGTCTATGATTGTAGAATCACAGACCTCAGACCTGTCTATGATTATAGAACTACAGACCTCAGACCTGTCTATGATTGTAGAACAGACCTCAGACCTGTCTATGGTTGTAGAATTACAGACCTCAGACCAGTCTATGATTGTAGAATTACAGACCTCAGACCTGTCTATGATTGTAGAATCACAGACCTCAGACCTGTCTATGATTATAGAACAGACCTCAGACCTGTCTATGATTGTAGAATCACAGACCTCAGACCTGTCTATGATTGTAGAATCACAGACCTCAGACCTGTCTATGATTGTAGAATCACAGACCTCAGACCTGTCTATGATTGTAGAATCACAGACCTCAGACCTGCCTATGATTGTAGAACAGACCTCAGACCTGTCTATGATTGTAGAACAGACCTCAGACCTGTCTATGATTGTAGAATCACAGACCTCAGACCTGTCTATGATTGTAGAATCACAGACCTCAGACCTGTCTATGATTGTAGAACAGACCTCAGACCTGTCTATGGTTGTAGAATTACAAGCAATGGTGCAACATCAAGTATGTTTACACGTCGTCATGTTAACCCATGAAGACCTGGTGACATGATTCTACAAATGTCTTCTAAAATCACGAGGAGTTTTCTGAAAAAACTATTTCTATATCAGTGGTTCTCAAACGATTTCAAGTCAAGGACCACAAAAATGATATGTATTTGGCCGCCGACGCACATCTGAAAATATGTTGTTCCAGGGAAAGATTGGAGTATTCGGGCAACAATATTTTTTCTTTTTTTTTTTTAAATAGCAAATCTACAAGCTCGTAGCGCGGCACTCGGTGCTGCCCTACGAGCTTGTTACTAGATCTGCTAATTTTCAACAGCTAAAGTTTAAAATAATGGTTAAAGTGGTTGAAAGCTATAAAGGTGACACGGATGCGTCTTCAGGTCTAAATGGGTAAATATTTGGCCAACCATATATTGTTATGTCTGTATCCTGACTTAACTGCCATTCGCCCATTAATGGCTTGGAGTGACTCGTTGATTACACTGTTGCTGGGTTTTATGGTGAAACAGCAAACAGAGACTCTGCCGTGTTGCATGTTTGCAGAGAATACAGCCCGGTACCCCGTCTTGTTTAAACGTTAACCAGCTCTGCAATAATACCATGTATAAATCACTCACACTTCACGTTTCATAACAATAGGCCTCACGCACTGAGCTCTATGTAAGCCTGTGGGACCAGTTCCCCGTGCTTTTGGAGTTACCTCAGCATTCTGATCTCAAGCTCACTTCAACTCTTGACTCTACCTTTTTCCTGTCTCGCTCTCTACGTCACGGCCCCGCTGCCGTTGTTTAACCCTTTGCAGTCGTGTTCTTCTCTCGTCTGACGGGCCGCGGGGGCCGACCGAGAGCCTTTTCGGGGGTTACAGACTAGAGTATAGGAGACGCTATCCCAGCGAGATGATGAGGCACGCGGGTGGAACAACCCCAATTTCACAGCAGGCAGGAGCTCCTCTCCTCTACCCCTCCTCTACTATCAGGTTTCAGGAGCTCCTCTCCTCTACCTCTCCTCTACTATCAGGTCTATCAGGAGCTCCTCTCCTCTACCCCTCCTCTACTATCAGGTTTCAGGAGCTCCTCTCCTCTACCCCTCCTCTACTATCAGGTCTATCAGGAGCTCCTCTCCTCTACCCCTCCTCTACTATCAGGTTTCCCAGTCAAGGGTGGAAAGGGGGATGAAAGGGGGGCCGCTAGCCCCTCCTATATCCAGCCTACACAAACATTAAATTCCCATTGACAACGAATGGACAATTTTACGCCATAGTGTCACTTTGTAACTATATATGTTTGGAAAGGTGCTATACAAATAAAATTCATTCGTGCATTCATTCATTCATTCATTCATTCATTCATTCATGCATTCATGCATGAATGAATGAATGAACGATTCATTCATTCATTCATTCATTCATGCGGTCCTCTATGATATGTATGATGCGTTTTACTGTCTTGTCCCCGTACCTTGTAGCCTCCCATGCGGTCCTCTTGGCGAAACGGCCGGCTGTTCTTCAGCCAGCGTAACTTGGGCTTGGGGTTGCCTCCCGCCGCGCAGCGGAACTTGACGGTGTTGGCGGCCGGCACCGCGTGCAGCTTCTTCTCCATCTTGGCCGACGAGGTCCAGTAGGGGGCGCCTGGCGGAAGGAACAGACGACTGGGGGTCAGCGCAGGAACGCTAAACATTATTAGTACCAAGGCTGCACAATATATCGTATCGCTATCGAGGTATGTATGAACATGCGCAATATCAATATCGCAAAAATGTAACGGTATCGCGATATAGATATATCGGCGATATATCGGCCACTTCTAATTAACCAGCAACATCCCTCTGTTTTAGCCTGTGCCCCCTCGGAGAAAAAAAAACACCACTCCGTTTCTCCCTCTGTCATGCTCCTGTTGGTGTGTGTGTGTGTGTGTGTGTGTGTGTGTGTGTGTGTGTGTGTGTGTGTGTGTGTGTGTGTGTGTGTGTGTGTGTGTGTGTGTGTGTGTGTGTGTGTGTGTGTGTGTGTGTGTGTGTGTGTGTAGAAATATACCCTACAGAGCGAGGGACCGAGGAGAGTTAGTTAGTGTGCATCGGTCCTAGACTAAAATGTTAGGGAGTGACTATAGTGGACAAGAGATCAAGTCATTTTACACTTGGTTGCATGCTGGAAATAGCCGATCTTGTGTTGTGAGCCTGTAGATCGGCTATTTTCAGCAAGTGTAAAATCAGCCATTAAGGTCCGCCAAAATACATTTTAGTCGACTAAATCAACTGTAGATGTAGTCGACTAAAATCGTTATTACATTTAGTCGACTAAAACTAGCCTAATACTAAAACATTTCAGGTGACTAAAATATGACAAAAACTAAATGAAGTTTTATTCCAAAGTCTACGACTATAATCTAAATGTGCTGCCAAAAACACACATGCGCACGCGCGCACGCACGCACGCACGCACGCGCACACACACACACACACACACACACACACACACACACACACACACACACACACACACACACACACACACACACACACACAGCCCTATCCTTCTGCATAACACAACACAGAGCACACACACAAAACAACATGCATGCTTCCCCTCCACCAGGCTCTGCGGGGTGTCGCGAAAAGGGAAAGGGGAGAGAAAAAGAAACCCAACATGGGTTCAGAGGGGAGAAATGTGCTCGGGCGTTGCCAAGAGGGCTAACTAGACCATCACATTCAATTTAATCTCATTCCATTTAGCAGCTTTTTTTTTTCTTCCACTTCCTCCAATTAGCCCATTTTGGGCGGGAACCCACTTTTGTGGTTTTATAACATTATGTTATAATTTAGCTATTGAAAAATAGCAGATCTACAAGCTCATAGCGCGCCACCGAGTGGCGCGCTACGAGCTTGTAGGTCTGCTATTTTTGAGTGGTGTAAACCACTCCTACAACTGGCTTTGTTAGTCTGTCTGTCTGTCTGTGCTCAAAAAATGAGAATGGTTGCTACGGTCACCCAGTTCACCCAGGTGTGATTTCATTACGTCAGACATTACGTCAGACCACAGCTGATCAGGCTATATAAGACCTTACACCACTCAGTTCACACGGGTGTGATTTTTTGAAAAATCGTGAAAATATTTATTTCAGAAAACTGGAGGATTTAGAAGATTTTTTTATTAATTTCGAGGTCAGGCCTAAATGGGTTAGCATAGCTTGCGTGTTTATCCGCCCGTCACTTGGCTAAGATATGGATGGCGGGGCCAAAGGATACTTATCACCCTTTGGAAAAATCATTATAGGAGCCGTCGGGGGAGAAAATATGAATGTCACGTTTCCCTAAGATGTAGGAATGTCAGAGCCCTGCGTTGCACACTTTAGCACCAGATTACATCGGCTCGGAATTCTTATCTCTCCTGCTTGTTGCCCGAATCTATCACCTTGGCCGTGTTTCGCGTATATGCCAACCCCTATGTCGATCTCTTGACACCGAGCTGGATCCCTGCTCTCTCTCTCTCTCTCTCTGTCTCCCGCACACACACACATGCACACACACACGCAGACGCACGCACGCACATGCACACACACACCCGTCCGTTCCATCTGCACCTGGGAGCGTGATTGCCTAAGCAGATGGGGGGCTCGGAAGGGAAGAGAAACTGGGGAGAGTGAAAGAACAACAACAACGCCCCCCCCGGCCGACCATGGCTTCCTCTCCATGTAGCAGGAGGACAAGGGAACAGAGGGAGTCGTGGAAATCCCATGAAAGGAACACGTACTGCTACCTATATGGGCTGAGCTCACGCCACACGGTGACATGAGCTCACGCCACACGGTGACATGCACCTGCCATCTCTTATTAGGCCTGATTTATACCCAGTAGTATGACACTGTCCCAAAGTGACAATAGCCAAAATACACACTCATGTGATGCATTGTGAGCTTGTGGATTGGCTACCGGTATTTATGCATATACACTCACTTAAGAAGCCATTTTTCCTCCCTCACGCACACGCACACACACACACAAACACTCACACTCCTCCTCCTGAACATGTCTCACCGCCTGTACAATCTGCACACCATCAGCCACCTCCTCACATCATTTTCTCTGTCATGCCCACTGGACAGGGCAGAACAGGACATAAGACAGGACAGTACAAGACAAGACATAAGACAGGACAAGACAGGACAGGACAGGACAGGACAGGACAGGACAGGACAGGACAGGACAGGACATAAGACAGGACATAAGACAGGACAGGACATAAGACAGGACAGGACAGGACAGGACAGGACAGGACAGGACAGGACAGGACAGGACAGGACAGGACAGGACAGGACAGGACAGGACAGGACAGGACAGGACAGGACAGGACAGGACAGGAGTCGGACACAGTTTGATAGTGAGGTCAGTAAACAGTGATCTTCCTTCCGGAAACGGGAGATGTGCGCAGCACGCTGAGTGCTTGAGCTATAATTAGCACACGTCTCTCTCTCTCTCTCTCTCATCTTCTTCACTCTCGCTATCTGCACCACCTCTCTTTTTACTCCTCATCCTCATCCACCCACACCCCCCGCCCCGCCCACCCGCCACCGCGTCCGTCCACTCTGGCTGTCATCGCCCCCCCGATCGGTCCATTCAGAAACCAGCGCTAGACAGATTAAGTGGAGGGTGACCCGCCGGGCCCACGCCGTGAGACTGTCTCTCTCCGAGGCTGACCTCTCGACCCCAGACTGGCAGCTGGGGTCAGAGGATGAGGCCGGCCGGCACATGAAAAGTGAGCGTCCGTCGTTTCCCATGCTCTCCCCCCCCCATCCGGAGGAGGGGGCAGCAGCACTTCAAACGACGGCAGCCACCCCCCCCCGCCCCCCTCCTCCAAACCCCTGTCCAGATGAGGCCAAAAACTCTCACCATCCAACCGGCTAGAGCTTCCAGGAACACCCTCCCCCTCCCTCCCCCCCCTCCCTCCTTCCCCCCCTCCCTCCCTCTCTCCCCCTCCCTCTCCCCCTCGCTCCTGGCCCCTGCAGCAGCCCTCATGTGTCCGGAACTGGGCTCACGGCTGTTTACGCTTTCAGATGGGCCTGCCCTGGGGTGAACCGAGGTTATCTAACCCCAAAAGCTCATACGAGTCAAAACCATTTAAGTCTGGACGGTTCCCTGCACGAGATGCATGCAGTGCCCGAGTGCATCTCAGCGGAAGCAAACTCTCTCTCTCCCTCTCTCTCTCTCTCTCTCTCTCTCTCTCTAAGCTGAGCTATATACCACGGCATAATATACTCTCCGTCCTGTTACATTAGGTGGTTGTTTGTTAACCCATTTTTAACCTGAGATCAGATTCTAAAAATGTCTTCTACATCCTGAAGGTTTTCTGAAAAAGCTATGTTTCTATGTCAGTCGTTCTTTTGATTTTTCAAAAATAGCAGACCTACAAGCTCGTAGCGCGCCACTCGGTGGCGCGCTATGAGCTTGTAGATCTGCTATTTTTTCAATAGCTAAAGCATAACATAACGCTAACACCAAAAGGGGTTCCCGCCCAGAATGGGTTAAACGGGAGGTAAACACTATACACGGAGAATGAATGTATGAGATAATGTATACCAGCTTTAGGGTAAACACGGTGATAAACATGCAAGTCATCCATTGAAAGCCGAGCTCCTTCCAACCCTGCGGTTGAATGATGTCATCATAACGCTATAGTACTAGTGTACTACCAAACCGTCCCATTACACCCCAACGAACAGCCTAGGGTTCACTTCACGGGTCCACGCAGAGAGCCTTCCAACGTCTCCTCTAATAACACTGCTGACGTGCTGACGTTGTCCAAATACCCCCCCCCCCCCCCCCCAACCCCCTTCCACAAAACTTTCGCCTCCCTGTTATTTTTATGAGGCCACGTTGTTCAATCAAAAGGAGAAAAAAAAGAATAAAGAAATGAGTCAAATCAAAGCTTTCTGAGACTTTCTGATTTTTTCTTTTTTTTGTTACACCACAAGCATATATGACGCTGCATTCCCCACTCTCGCTCCCTCCCACGCATACATACCAGTGTTGCCATGTCCGTTGGTTATAAGCGACTTTGGGCATGTTTCCCAATGTTGTAAAAAGCAGGATTTGTCTGCGGACCCACCCCATCTGAAAATGTTTTATGCCAGGGGACCCACATGCAAGATTTGAGTTGTTAAAAAAAAAATAGAAATCCAAAAGTTCTTCAACATTTTTGGGGAAATAGCCCATGTATGTGCCTGTTTAAAAGGTATAAGGGCTCGCTTCTTTTGGGCTTGTCTTCGTAGACTGGGTTGCTTGTTTCTCTCGCAAACCCTGGCAACACGCCTACACCCCCCCACCCCCAGCGCTCCTCGGGCCTGGTGCCAGAGCTCGACGCCGTGTGCTCAGAGAACAGAGCTGGTCCTGGTCCAACTGTCTCTCTTTCTCTCGCTCTCCCCCCTCTCCCTCTCCCTGTCCACCTAGCATTCCTTTCTCTCCCCCACCTCCTTATTTTATTTAATAATAATAATAAT